>NW_022196891.1:40429225-40454123 GCF_008632895.1 Mastomys coucha | reverse complement strand
TTTTTATTATAGCAGAAACTTCCATGAGGGCTGGAATGCTAATCACTCTATTTCTTGGATGAAACAGTGAGGCATACTTTAGGTGCTATGTGCAATTTAATTTGTGTTAATAAGGTCAGCGTCACCATCTGGACAATAAAACATGGTTGATCCCCTGAGAAAAAGATGTGATCAAATATCTAAACCCATTAGACAATGTTCTTATTAGCAACAGTTATTTAAATACAATACTTAAAGGAAACTTTACCATTTTATCATCACTTTTAGAAGTATTTTCTTCTTAAAGTTAACCCAAATTCTACGAAATAATGGCTTTTCAGTAGTGGGAAGAAAACTAATTGACTGTGCAACATTCAAGGCAGGATGTGGTTCTTGTGTTTGCTGACTCCCAATACTTAAGAAATGTCTGGACCGGGTGGTGGTGGCTCACGCCTTTAATCCCAGCACTTGGGAGGCAGAGGCAGGTGGATTTCTGAGTTCGAGGCCAACCTGGTCTACAGAGTGAGTTCCAGGACAGCCAGGGCTACACAGAGAAACCTTGTCTCGAAAAACCGAAAAAAAAAAAAAAAAAAAAAAAAAAAAAAAAAAAAAAAAAAAAAAAAAAAAAAAAGAAATGTCTGGCATTCATGGCCACACTGTCTTCTCTGAGCATTTTCAAATCTATAATCTCTGTTTTCCAGGGGTTTCCACTGATCAAAGTTATCAGCATCCTTCCTCTTTACTAATTCTCCCTGGAGCACAGTCCTGGAATGCTGAGTCTATGGCTTTCCAGATCACTCCTTGCAAGTTTCTGTTTCTCTGTCCTGCATCCTTTCCTTTCCTGCTCCCAGCCCATGTCTGCTGCATCATGCAGCATGAGACAGATGCTGCCTTGGTGGATTACATTCTTTTATAAGATACACCAAATAATTGTAATTGGAGGTATTTCTTTGTCTATTTTGAACAATAACCCTTCTGATAGCTCTTGCAAAAGAATGAATTAGATGACAACGTTTTGTAAGCCATCCTCCACTACATGCTACAGTGGTAATGCATCATTCTTAGACTTCTAAGGATAGCTGAACTTAATATGTTCTTTTTCTTTGGATATTTGAGACATTGTTTCTTTGTGTAGCCCTGGAAGTCCTGGAACTAGCTCTGTAAACCAGGCTAGCCTAGAGATCCACCTCCTGGGTTCTGGGATTAATTGTGTGTGCAACCACCATATGGTTCCTAATATATTCTTAAACAATTTTAACAGTAGATCTGAATAGAGCAGGTTCAAGTATTTTTAAAAACCAAACCAAAACAAAACTCTTTGTCTGATGGTCTGGTTTCCATACTGATGACTGGTGTGAGTTTTAATGAGGTATTGTCTTTTCAGCTTCAGGCTATACAATAAGAAAGCAAGCTCTGGCTTTAGCAAACAGGAGTCTGTGCAGATAAACAATATTTTTAATGTCCTAAAAGAATTGTTCACTTCACACCTGGGAAAATATCTAAGGATTTAAAGATCCATGTTTGGAGGGAAAGTGAGAAGAACTGCTTTGAAAAGAGCTACACTGAAAGCAGGATTTTAGGATTTCTACATTTTCAGGAAACCTAGGGGGAGAAAACACTCTACACACAGCCCTCCAAGAAGCGTGGGTGTTACAAAAGCCAGAGTCTTGTTAGATCAACACCCACTCTCAGGTATGGGGAAGTCACTGTCTTCAGTGACTGTGATTTCAAGCCATGTATGGTGTCAATGAATGCATTTTATCATTGTGATACGGCACATATGTTTTTTTAAAAGGTAATTCCTAAACTTATCCTGATATTCAGTAGTGAAAAGAAAACTAGACATGTGAATGTTATATGGTTAAAGGAGCAAATGCAGTCCATGTTTCCCCTACAATCATTGCTGATGCACAGATTTAAGGCATGTGGGTGTTCCAAAGGGGACACATCAGTCACCTCCAATTAAACTGTGTTGGAAACAGCCTAGCATGGGGCAATGGCTCCTTTGGGGGGGACAGACATTTATAACTTATTAATCAACTACTCTTTCAATAAGCATCTATCTAACAATGATAAAGGAAATGTCTCTCAGCACCTATGCCCTGAAAGTCTGTCTAGGAAAGGAGATTAAGAATTAACTTACTTGTTTAGAAAAATAATTATTGATTAGGTAATGTTTTATAATAAGACCACCTCAGTAAACTGCCTCAGACATAATCTCAACAAGGTAGCTTATTCTCTCATTTTCTTTAAAAAAGGTGTGTATATCTATACACATATGTGTATGTGTGTTTATATGGTGTGTTGTGGAACTTAAGTATGGGTGGGCAAGTTCGTATGGGTGTGAAAGTTTGTGGTGCAGGAACATATATCATGGTGTTTACCCTGAGGTTAGAGATTTCACCTTGCTTCTTGAGACACAGTCTTGTGCTCACTGCCTTGTCCTAGAGACTAGGGAATCTGGAGATTCTAGAGTTATTTTTGTCTGCCTCCCATTTGGCTATAGAGGTCTTGGGATCATGCATGTACACTACTTCATTTTGCTTTGTGTGGTTTCTGGTGGCTTCAACTTGAGTCCTTACACTTGAATGGCAGTGGTTCATCTGCAGAACCATCTCCCTAACCCTCTGTTTAGTTTTTAAAAATTAGCAGTTTTTAAACATAGCAGTTTCTCTTCAGCATTTTCATATATATTCAGTTTTGGCTGTGTCCTTGATACACCCCTCTTCTTCATGCCTCCTATTTCCACTTAAATCCTTTTAGTATTCCCTGTTATACTTTCACATCACATGTGGCTCCTCTCCACATCCCTTCTCCTGAAATAACGCTTTGTTCCAATCAGTGGGTGTAAGACAATGGAGTTCTTGCTATCACCAGCACAGCTTAGGGATTGATCTAACTGAGGCAACGTGGAATAAGAAGCAACAGACCCCTCCCACCCTCAGAATGGGTGGGCCATGTGCTCCTATGGAGAAACACCACTAGCATTCTGGAATCTTAGAACACTTATTTTATACGTTTAAATCAAGGAGGTGGGTTTACAGTATACAGCTGAACAAGAAAGCAAGTTAGCTTATTTCAGGAGATCTTCGTGGGGTGGATAGCTTTAGGTCTGTATTATTTTGGGAGAAAATGTGGTTGATAGTTTCAGCACACACTGCTTTTAGGTAAAGGTAAATGTCCATACTCCGAGCAGAGGATGGCTGTGTAATTTCCCTGAACCTGAACCAGGGGAGATTTTGCCATCACCAAGGGTCTGAGACATTTGGGTCCTTGACATGGCTGTGCTCATGCAAATGACATACGTTTAACTCAGAACTTCATCTGCCCCAGTCAAGGCTTCCTCTGCCTCCCATGGGTTCTATTCAGAAAGCCCTTACCTATACTTGCATCTTCAAACGCCTTTCCAAGCTTTTCCTCCAGGATTTTCTGTTCCAGATCATATGGCTCATTCGGATCTGATTCCTATACAGAGCTAGAGATAAGGAGAGCCTGCAGTTATCCAGCTCTCCCACAGCCACTGTGGCAGTGGCTGGCTTTTCTCCGGGGTATATTTTTGGCGTCTTTGTGAAAAATCAGGTGGATATAAGAATTTGGGTTTGTATTTGGGCCTTTCACTCTCTTCCATTAATCAACTTGTCTGCTTTTGGTGTCAAACTGTGCTATTTCTGTTACTACCACTCTACATAACTTGAAAGCAGGCACAAGGATACCATCAGCTTCATTTAATTAATGCCTCAATTTTTGCCTAGGATTGCTTTGGTGGTCTGCACTCTTTTGTGATTCTAAATGCATTTTGGTTATTTTTTTTTTATATATTTTGTGAAGGATAGTATTGAAATTTGGATGAGGATTGTACTGAATCTGCAGATTGCTTTTGGTAAGATTTCAATTTGCACAATTTAGATTCTTCCAATACATACACCTGGGAAGTCTTCCCATCATCTAGTCTCTTCAATTTCTCTCCTTTTAAAGTTCTCATTACAGAGGTATTTGATTTCCTTGGTTAGGTTTTTTTTTTTTCCAAAGAAGTTTATTTTGCTTCGTTGCAACTATGAATGAGGTTGTTTCCCCGGTTTCTTCCTTCTTGCAGAAAATGGGATCTAAGACACAGATCAACAAATGGACAATGTGCAGAGATTTAGAGGCCTTGATACACTCAGTCCTAAATGGGATGGCTTCAGCAAACCTCTCCCTTTAGGGCTTAAGAGTCTATGTGGAAGAAAAGACAGTGAGAATCAGAGGTGGTGAATGACTCCAGAGAAACAGTGTCCCCTAGTCAGGAATTATGCACATATAAACCAACAGAGATTGTGGCAGCATACACAGGGCCTGTTTAAATTCAAGCTCAGTCCGGGTACTGAGAAACAAAAGTGGACACAAGATCCCACCTTAACCAAGGATACTTGCTTGCATAGAAAAATTAGTTTTCTCCAATGGAGGCTCACTGGGTATATTAACTGCACTTCAGAGTAATCCCCATATCCAGGATGGAGCCAGCCAACACAAATGAAACCATTGTTACTTTTGTCCCATATTGCTTTGTTAGGGCGTTTTTGTCTTAATTTTATTTATCTTTTCCCTGTTTATTTTGGTTTCTGGTTTTGTGGTCTGACCTTTTAAGTGTGTGCGTCTGAGTTCATGGTTGGTTGGTTGTTTTTTTAAAGAGATAGAGAAAGGGCATAGAATTGGGTGGGTGGGGAGCTGAGGTCCCTGCGAAGGGTGGGTGGGAAGGTAAGTGTAATCAGAATATATTGCATGAAAAACATTTTTCAATTAAAAAAAATCTCTTGGGGCTAGAGAGATGGCTCAGTGGGTAAGAGCACTGACTGCTCTTCCAAAGGTCCTGAGTTCGGATCCCAGCAACCACATGGTGGCTCACAATCACCAGTAATGAGATCTGACGCCCTCTTCTGGTGCATCTGAAGACAGCTACAGTGAATTACGCCAGAGCGAGCGGGGCTGGCAGAGGTCCTGAGTTCAATTCCCAGCAGCCATACACATGATGGCTCACGGCCATCTGTACAGCTACAGTGTACTCATAACACATAAAATAAATAAAATAAATCTTTAAAAAAAATCTCTTTGTGGCCTTCACAGATGGCTCTACAAAGGGAATCATGACTTGATTTCTAGCAGCAGATACTAGTTTTGCATATTTTGAAACTTTATGTATATGGAATTACTATGATTTGATATGTGGCTCTATCCATTGATGTTGTTTGAATGATTCATCTTGTGTATACTAATAGTGTGCTCATTCTCATCCATTAGTTGTTTTCCCTTGTATGTGTGTATTACTTATTCTCTTATAGAGTACTTTTGAGTTGTTGCTAGGTATTGGTTTTTTAGTGCGCTTTGTTGTGAGCATTCTTTGGTGAACCTCTGTGCTGTCTCAGGTGGAATTATAATTAAAGAGGAAACACATTGTTATAGGAAATATATGTATTTTAGAGGTTGGTTTGCACCTTTATTATTCATGTTTTATAGGAATAATAATATTTCTATATTATTCATGATTAGTGACATCACATTGGTAACAGTGAAAATGACCCCAGTTGAGTATTTATACCATGGAAATCGGCACACTACTGATGCTAGTGACGATTTTAGCACTCTGAGTGAGTAGTATCATCCACAGTATATAAGAAAGTTCATGTTACATCACATTCTTACCCCACAGTGGGTGTCTCTGTGGTGGGTAGGTGGTGGAATCTTATTTTAAGTTCACTTAGTACTTGGAAAGGTTTGAGTCATTCCAAATTTACTTAACCCAGAGATTGACCCCATACACGAGTTTTGAAGGACATGCATTTCTTCTCAGTGAAGTAGGAGCCATTGTGCTAAACCTAGAACTAAGTTGATAACTAAGCTGGAACTCACCCAAGAGGAGAAATGATTACATCTGTGGCAGGTAGAAATGCTTCTAAAGCGGGAATAGTTTTATTTCATTTAAAGATGTTGACACTTAATTAGGATCAAACTTCTTCAGTACTTCTTTTAAGTAGACATTTCTAGATTAATCTTGGAATCAAGTGAAATTTCACAACATGTACAAATAAAAAATGGCAGTTGTGATGTCAATATAAAGATGTGTTTCTTTTTGTCTCAAACTGGTGTGGTGCAGGAGGATGACAGATTGCAGGAGCAGCAGTATAAGCATCAACTCTAACCCCACAGGCTTTAAGGGGAAAGACTGTTCATCTAGCATCACTGCTCTGAGCAGCACACCAACTGGTGATTTGTGGTTATGACTCCAGACACCCTCCAAGCTTTATCTAAAGTATATATTCTTTGATATCAGGAGACTGACTGATGGCAGCAAAGCCTAAAATAACTCAGTGAATTTGGATTTGAAAAGTTAAAAACTCTCTTGTAACAAGACAGCCTTTAGTACTGTATCTAAAAATTATCTATTTACCCAGTTGGACAAGGTTAATGGGCTTTATGTTATGTTTTCTATTATCTCTTAATTGGGCAATGGAAAGTAAATGATTTGGTGGGTGAATGCAGAAAGATATATTTCTGAAAGAGATACATATTCCGTGAAGAAGTGGGGATATTATAACCAAGACATAATTAGAGTAACACACTGAACAGAAAAGTAGCAACATGAATAGGAAAAGGACCATCAAAATCCACATAATGCAGTAAAAGGCCCCCAGGAAGACTCCATGGAAAACTCCATACACCAAGGCTGGATCTTGCTTGCACTACGGTCACTTTTGATTTTTCTTTTTTTTTCTAAATTATTTTGCTCATTACATGAAATCTTGCCAATAAAATTGTTAAGACCATGAAGTTAAACACTGGCAGTGGAATGGCACTGTGGGTTTAGTTCAGATTTAGAAAAAGAGCTGTTTACTTCGAGGAGTTCATGGTGATTTCGAAACTGATAGAGTTATTGATGGCTGGAGTCTAGACAGCTCCGAGAGGTGAAGAGTCAGGGGAAATGAAGGAGTAACGTGGGGATTGGGAGGTGAGAGGAGAGCTCGAAGCGGAGAGGGATGATGCTTTCACACCATCTTTCTTTGTTCTGCAATATTTATCCTCATAGTTATTTTTGTGATCTGCACCCCATTGATGCTTCTCACCAGCCTCTCTCCTTCCCTAGCCCACTCAGTCTTATCAAAACACAGGTATTTGGTTGACTTTCTTGTGTTTGGAAGAGGAAACCCAAGTTTGCTGAGTTTATATATTCCTTTTAGCAATTTCTCCACTGTAGCTTCCACTTTATAGTGATGGTGGGATGATGGGTCTGTGTACTTTGCTACCTTCCTCCTTGCTTACTAATTCCAGTGAGACGCCTAACAGTATTCTTGCCCCAGTTTTAATACAATTCATAGTGCCCATGCCATCAAGTGTGGCACATGCACTGGCTCCTTTCTGACGTTTGTTTTCATACTCTTCCAGTGGTAGCATCTATCCTCACGAAGAGTCAAGACTTTTTCAGCCCCTTCTTTGTCCTTTTCTTTGATGATCACATTTTAGTTACATCTGTGTTCTTTTAAAATTTAATTCTTTTATTTTTGAGATTATAATATAATTACATCATTTCCCTCTTCCTTTTCCTCTTTCTCCTCCCATCTACCCTTCCTTGTTCTCTTTCACACTCGTAGACAGTTTGTGTTAAATTAATTTTTGTTTTTACACACACACACACACACACACACACACACACACACACAGAGAGAGAGAGAGAGAGAGAGAGAGACATACTTAAGTAAATCCTGTTCAGTCTGTCTCATATTACTTGAACATGTGTTTTCAAGGCTGATCATTTGAAATTCTTCTCTGGGTAAGACTATTTCTCCTACTCTCTGCATTTCTTATTTGTCTGTCATCCTCAGTGTAGGGTTGAGGCCTTGTGGACTTAAGACCTGTTGAAAAAGAGGGAAATTCCATGCATTGAAACTGGAAACCCAGTCAACAACCTGGGGCTAGTAAAGTTAAGGGTCTTGGAAAGGAATCTACAATTGCCACTTTAGTAAACCTAGTGTAATCCCTAACTACATTCTAAATATATGTCCTTATATCCAAAAATAAGTATAATCCTCGCTCCTCATCCAGAAAACTTCTTTTTGCAACAGACACCATTTGTAGAAAGGCATGTTTAATCAAAATGCAGAGTTGTGGAGCCCAGCCCCTAGGGATACATCTTTGCTACAACTCCTGTACCTTGGGCTGAGGGATCATTGTGGAAGAAGGGACAGAAAGACTAAGAGCCTAGGGATAAGGGAAGTTGGCTGTGAAGTTGGGTTTCTTAGTAAGGTCAGAAGCCACACCCATAAAGTCTCACCAACATGGCTGCCTATAGAAGAGCTGAACATGATAGACTTATTTTCTTTTATGTCTTTGAACATGACTAGCATTAGACCGGAAATTTTTTCCAGTATTTTTTTTCTCTATTCTTTATATGGATGCATATTTCACTCTTAGGCTTTAGTTTTGTTGCCTTCCTTGATGCCTCTCTTGATACTTATGATTCTTTTTATTTAAGCCACATGCTTTCTACCTGATACATGCAGTTTACTTTATATACTAGTATAGTTGCTCTCACACTAATCTCTTTCCCTCCTCTTCCCACTTTCCCCTTTTCATCTCTCCTCCCATTTTTCTCATGTGTTTACTGATCTTCCTTGTTAGAGTATAAATACCATGAAGACAGAGAAATACATGGTCTTGTCCACAACTGTAGCTTTGTACTATATATTCTCTATGAATGTACAAAAAATGAACAAATTAATTACAATTTATGTAATATATTATCAAACACATAATACTTTTCATTCAAAAATAGGTCTTGCTTTGAATTCAATTGGTTGAATGAAAGTGAGCTGCTCAAGTGTTTTTTGTTTGTTTGTTTTTAAACCAAGTTTCTTCATGCTCTATATACTGGTAAAAGCTTTGTGTGGACCTCATTATAGCAGCCTACTTAATCAAATGCATGTGTTTGTCTTCAGTTTAAATTAAGGAAATCTGAACAGCTTGGGGAGCTAACAAAGAAGATGAAATTCTCTACACCCTCAAATCTCTTCTGCACGCCGATGTTGACTGTCTGCCTTCCTTTAAGCTTTAATGTCGCCTGATCTGGATCACTCTCTGAAGGCTTATTAGCCTCCACTTCCAGTGTAATTGCAGCCAGAAGCACAGAGTAATTTGAATGCTTTTGACAGGGATAGCTCTGGATAATCTTTTATTTATGTAATTAGCTTGGTTTAATTAAGGGTCAAACCTGAGGGGTTTCTCCTACTATTGCTATCATATACCCTGCATTCAGTGCATTTAGTTTTACTCAGAGTAATTCTGTTCTAGGACAGATAAATCCCAGCAGGACATGCTGACCTGGTTCTGTCCCCTGTCCACACAAACCGATAAACTCAACTTCAGCTCCAAGGTCTTTGTGTTTTCGTCTCACTCTCATTTTCCCAGGTCAAGTTGCATAGATACAAGCTTCTATACTGTTTGCATGTTTCCTCCCTTGTTTGAGAGTTCTAAAGTAGAAGAATCATCTTTAAAATGCTGTTGATTGTTGCTAATGTGTCTGGGAAGTAAGGATGACCACAACCTGGACCCAAGGACTTTTCATTTCTCCTCTTTTCTACTGCAGAAATACCTACAGAACAGTTTCTTGTGTTTAAGAAAATTTAGCAGGTCTAGAAAGTTAAAGAGTAAGAAGTGAGAGTAGCAGAATACCTTGGGTTGCTGAGTAGAGGAGAGCTGATTGGCTGAGAGTCCATCCAGGTGGGAGCTGGAGAGAATAAATTACCAGGAGTGTTTGGAGTTGAAAGGAAAAGTGAAAGTACTGTAGATTAAAGTTTGATGTGTGATAGACCATGAATCCATTACTTGCTCATTCTTATGCTTTTCCTTATCTGGATATTACCCCTACTAGAAAAATGTCTATGACTTTATGGATCTTGCTCAAATTTATGAAAGGACAGTTTAATTATACATAGAGTAAAAACTCTATAGTCTCCATCTAATAGTTATCTACTTGTCTCTACTATCTTTTATATTGTATATGGGTATTCTATTACATATTTGAAAAATATGTTACATGAATTGCAATAGATTTGGTCATTTTTTATTAATTCATTGATAATATGCAGTACAGTTCTAGGCAATAAAGCTATGATTGTGAAAAGGGTGCCCCCACTACATGCACACACACACACACACACACACACACACACACACACACACACACACTCGTGCATGCATATACCTTAGAATTTCCACTCACTTTCAACATCTCTTCCTATTGCCCTGATGCTACTGATTTAAGACAGGACATTAAGGAACCCTGGTGTTTCCAATAACTCAAAAAATAGATATTCCACACTAAGATGACATAGAATTATACTCAAACTTTTGACATAATTACTAGATATTAGTAAAGTGTTAAAATTTAATACAGCTAATAATCTTCCCTGTTTCACAAAGACATTCACATATGTATCTAGCATTACTTTCCAACCCCAAATTTCTGTGAGGACATGCAGTGTCTCCTGTGCAATCATCAAATATTATTACCATGGCCTCCTACTGCCTGTGTTCACTCCACATGAGTTTTAATGTTTAGTTTACCTCTCACTCCAGTCAAGAAAAAAGCAAAAAATTCTCACCTGTAATGTTGGCGCCTCATTAATAGTTCCCTAGGTATAAGTCAGAAAACTTGTGTCTCTGACTTATTTTCTAGTTGTGGTAAAGGGTAAAATTACTTTAATAATCCTAAAGCAATACATTCACTTTTTTCATTAGGTTGAGGTATGAAATTACAGGATAAAAAAAATGGTGGCATCTTAGTGTGAGCCATGACAACAGTACCCAATGTACTGGCTGTCACTGCATGTCCTCACAGAAATTTGGGGTTGGAAAGTAATGCTGGATACATATGTGAATGTCTTTGTGAAACAGGGAAGATTATTAGCTGTATTAAATTTTAACCCTTGAGAGCCTGTCATTTCATTGTTTTCTCTGGCAAAGTGGGAAGTGGGCACAAAGTATTTTGGTTGCCTACTGAAGTAATCCCGTTTCAGGTTGCTTTGAAGAAAAGCACATGTGTGAGATGACCTAGAATTTATGCCATTTTTAGTTGAACTGAACAATTGGCAAGCAAACTGTAGTTTTCTAATGTTTGTGCCGGATTTTTTCTTGAAATTAGAAAAAGTGAGATGCTCCTTTAAGATATTTTTTAAATTTAATTTTTGTTGCCAATATGGAAATCTGAACTTTCACATATAAATCAGGAATTCGAAAAGCTTTTACCCATCACTGTGACTTATGTACTTTCCCAGCACCTAAAGGCATTTCTTGATGGCCTGGTGATATTAGTGACAGTGTAAGGAAATTAGCACCAGTGAGATCCAAAGAGTTCAGTGGACCAGTGCTCTTCACAGGAGCGATGCCGTTTGTGATGAATACCGTAGTTGTCTGCCTGATTAAATTAGGGGACACTGTCTTAGTCAGGGTTTCTATTCCTGCACAAACATCATGACCAAGAAGCAAGTTAGGGAGGAAAGGGTTTATTGAGCTTACACTTCCACACTGCTGTTGATCACCAGAGGAAGTGAGGACTGGAACTCAAGCAGATCAGGAAGCACGAGCTGATGCAGAGGCCATGGAGGGATGTTCCTTACTGGCTTGCTTCTCCTGGCTTGCTCAGCCTGCTCTCTTATAGAACCCAAGACTTCCAGCCCAGGGATGGCACCACCCACAAGGGGCCCTACCCCCTTGATCACTAATTGAGAAAATGCCCCACAGCTGGCTTCATGGAGGCATTTCTCCAACTGAAGCTCCCTTCTCTGTGATAACTCCAGCCTGTGTCAAGTTGACACAAAACCAGCCAGTACAGACACTTAGACAATAAGTACAGTCTTACTTCTAGGTGTGCTTGTGAGGTTGTTTTCAGAGAAGATTGGCACAATGAGTTGGACTGAGTGAGGACAGGCATTGCCTAACTGACCTGGGGGCTTGGTAGCAGAAGGGAAAAGCAGAAAAAATATTTCCTCCATCTATCTTTAGGCTGGGCCATTCTTCTTGCTTGAACATCAGAACTTTAGGCCTCCTGGCCTTTGTGCTCCAGGATTCAGGCTTTCAGGATTCCAACTTGAGTACACTGTTAGCATCCAAGGCTCTGAGACTTTTGAATATGGATGTAGGCAGCCGCCCAGCATCCCACGGTCCCCAGCTAGCAGATGACCTTCTCTGGGACTTCTCAGCCTCTATAATGACCTGAGAAAATTCTCCCCAGTAAGTTCCCTCTCTTATCATTCCTTTCTCTATGTATACCCTATTTTTTCTGTTTCTCCAGAGAACCTTGACTAATTCTCATTATGTTACAAAATCACACATTCTTATCAGAATAGCCTATTCAAACTGAAAGACGGACTAATGGCTTCAAATAGAACAGAGTACAAAAACTTCATGGATACGGTTTCTAGTCAGATCTTGGTGTTGTATCAAAGGGGAACAAACACGATTGTGTGAAAAGGCTATTAAAATACCTCTTCCTTTTAGTACAGGATATTTGTTTGCTACTACATCCTTTCGCATAGATTTAACCAATTAACATCTCAGAAAAAGTGCAGAGTATAGAAAAGTTGTAAGAAATGAACTGTCTTCAGCAATGTCCGAAGATGAAGGGTACTGCAGAAGTCATAATCTATGGCACCTTTGTTTTTTTTTGTTTTTTTTTTTTGTTTTTTTTTTTTTTTAAACTAAAAGGCTTATTTTGGAAGATGTTTGTGGTGGTTTGACTGAGAAATGCCCTCTGAAGACTCATGTATTTGAGTACTTGGACCCACTTGGTGGCACTCTTGGGAAAAGTTCTGGAATCTTAGGAAGTGGAGCCTTGCTACAGGAAGTATGTCATTGGGGGGTGGGCTTTGAGAATTCATAGCCTTGATCACTTTCTGCTTCCTCTTTCTGTTCCCTGTGTGTGGATCAGATATAACCAGCTCCTTACAGCAGGTCATACTTTCCCTGCATTCTGGACTGTAGCCCTCTGGAACCATAATTCCAAACAAACAAACAAACAAACAAACGAAAAACCCCTCTTCACTAAGATGCTTGATATTTTATCAAAGCAATCCAAAAGAAACTAATACAATAAGGCTATTATTTTAAAAAATGTTATTCATGATTTAACAAAGTATTATTGTTCTATTATAGCACATCATTACATAGCTACTTTAAAGTCTTATTTTTTCTAATATTATAAACACTAATCACCAATTTCTATAGAACGTTTTAGAGTATAAAATGGTCCTTAGACTTTGAGAAATGCTGGCCAACTTTATATTAAGGACATAGAACATAAAAATGCAACAAACATATTTCCACTAACACCTTGCTAAAATTAGACACAATTCTTAGTTATAATATTTGGTGTCTCACATAGAAAATTCTATTATGTAAAATACTTAATCATGTTAAATGTTGTGTACCTTTTAGTTCTAAAAATACATATACAGAATTTTTTTTTTAAATCAAACTTTATCTTTAAAGTCCTATCCTGTCAGGCAAGGAGGTAAACTTCTGTAATCCCAGCTCTTGGGATCCTGAGGGAAGAAGATCAGGGCCAGCTTGGGTTGTTTAGGAGACCCTGTCATAACAAACGAAACACAAATCCTATCTGAATCTTTCTTGTTCCTGTGAGTTTTCCTTTGGGAAATTCCACTTAATTCTTCCAGCACATTTGTCCTAATATTTACTCCCTTGATCAGATTTTATATGAGCTACTTCAAAGTCAGATGGCCTCACCTGTCTCTGGAGAGTTTAGCTGTTTGTTCTGTTTTCTCTCCAGTGACTAGTATTCCGTAAGCCCTCATTGCCCTCAGCAGCGATCACATAATCTCTGCATCCATTCTGCCTTCTTGTGGACACTTCTTGATTCTCTATTGCTACAAGGTCAACACCTTGTCTACAGTTGACAATGTCTGCTTAGCTCCTTAATGTGAATTGAACCTGTTAACACTGGTATCAGAGTTCGTGGCATGGCTAAAGACTTGGTAATCCTTTGATCAGTACCCACCATATGCCTCTTTCTGGGTCCTTCTAATTTTTTTCTGATAATTGAACAACAAACCAATCTTTGCCTCAGGTTGTATTTTAGAACACAGATAAAGATTCTCCTTTTTGGAAACATGTTTAAACTCTTTGCTTGATTTCTAAATGAATAACATTGATTGACTTTTTTCATGAAAAAATTGAAGATTTACCATCATCACTTTTTCTACTCACCAATATGTTTATACCATACATTTTTTATAAATTTTGGTTGAAACATATTTGTGTTATTATAATAATCTATGTGTAATTTGTAGGTAACATACAACATACCAGAAAAATTTATTTTATTTTTACTTAGTTTTAATGTACTTATAAATAATTAGCAATTCACTCTTCAAATAGAACATTAGACTTTCTTAGAATATGTCTATCACATGTTCTAAGAAACATGCTAGTTCAACTTGTGTTTCTTCAGGTTGATCCTTCTGAGGAGGTTTGATCTTGTCTCAATCAGAATGAATCCGAATGTGCTTTCCAGGTTTCCTGCACAGCGATCCCCCCGGGGTGTCTGTACAATCACCAATGTAATTCAGTTCATTTCTCTCTCAAGTTTTGGGTTTTGCATCCTGGCCTTTCTTGGTTCCCACTTTTGTTTACATAGAACACTTCATCAAAAATTTCCCAAGGCAATATTTTGGTGGTGAATCTTTGATACTGTGTTGGTCTATAAAGCCTGAATTCCTTTAAGTGTTAATAGGTTCTCTCTATTGTCTTACTGTATTTCTCTTGAGAAATACATGGATTTCTCACTTCTAGTCTTTTGAGTCTCATTTTTCTGGGAACTTTTAGGATTTTTTTCTTTATCTCAGGTAATCTGAAATATTCTGGTGAAATTTTTAAAAGTATGGCAATTATTTGGGTTCACAAAAATTCATTATTCTTGTCCACAATATGGAATTGAAGCTAGAAATAAGCTGATTGGTGAGCTACACTTTCCAACTCTCTAGGAACAGAATGACATCTAGGACTAGTCTTCATCAATAGAATGCTGGTAGAAGGGAGGACTACTGTGTAGACCAAGCCTTTCATGAAATAGGAGTGCTTCCTCTGTGCTCTGACAGACTATGGGACAAATATCCATCAAACAAGTATTCATGGGCACTCGAGTCATTACATGGAGCCAACCTCCTTTCTCTTCCTAAACTTCTACATAAATAACAGCCTACCATATATATGCATTTCTTAGAATAACTTAAAGAAATTGGTGTGTGTGTGTGTATGTGTGTGTGTGTACTGTAAATAATACAATATTCCTAGTTTTGGTGGGGCACTTTGTTGACAAATATTATGACACATATCCCTTGTTTGTAGAGAATTTTTCTCTTAGCATTTAAATAGCAATATATTGCATGTTCTTATTTATTTTTGTACAATATCAGTTAGCGGATATGGATTTCTCAGTCAGTCTTTTAGTTTTATCATTTTTTTCCCCTCTGTCATCAAACTATTGTTTAGGTGGAGTGGGTCATGTGTATACATGGACATTTAAAGTTTATCATTAGTGTATGCAACTCATTTTAATTATATTAAAGTTCATTTCTAGCATGTAATTCTTATTTTGTATTGCAACAATCTTGCTTATATGTCGATTTTTGTAAGTGCTTTGAGATTTTCTTCTGCTTCCGATATTTTAATATATTTTTAAATTTTTTCTTCTTATTTATTTGTCTTTCTTCAACATTAGTGGTGCTATGCCAAAGACTGCTAGTCTTTGACTATGACTGCTCATACAAAGAGGGAAGCTTTCCAAGGAGTTGGTAGCTCATTGCATATACGAGCAAAAGACCTTCCTTTGAACTCCCCTGTAGTGGGGTGAGATGACAGGATGTGTTCGATTTTGATTTGAAGATAAGGTCTGGTTGCTGGATTAATTTTTTTATTTTCCCTCTAGGGGCAGAATCAGGGGAAGCAATGTGGGATTGGGGGGGCTTGGGCATTAGGAGCTACCATCAGTCTTGGCTTTTAGAGGAGGAAATCTGGGTTTGAATTGTCCCTGCAGACTAACATTTAACTAAGCTCCCTGCTCACGGCTGCCTTGTCTCAGGGGTGCACATCACCAGTGTGTGTGAGTGAGTCCACATTCATAGAGGCCCGAAGAAGGGACGGAGTCAGCTGAAGCCGGAGCTAGAGGCTCTTTTGAGCCACCCACCATGTTTTCTCTATGTAAAATTGTATATCTTAGATTTCTTTCTTTCTTTCTTTTTTTTGCAGTGGTATTGAAGAGAGAGGACGGATGTGTTCAGTCTTCCATGTCTAACCTAAAATATGTTTTGTGGAGCTTCAAAAGAAGGAACTTTAGAAATATTTATACTTTTATGAACCCCAAAGTGCATGGAAGGCAGAGTTGAGACAGGTGGAGGGAAGGCCTCATTAAAATTCCATCCGGAGCCTTCTTCCCCATCACGGAGCACCTGCCTAGCACACGCAGTCCAGAGCTCTTTCCGAGCTGGCTGTGCATCATGAAATACTGAGCTTCTCTTAGTCTTCCCGCAGTAACACTGAGCTCTAAGACAGTAAATTCTTCACTTAATCTCTAGAATATATTGCTCATATAAATTGTAAATGCACTGTGTTAATCAGATCCGCCACTAAGTAAATTGCCTGCATTCTGCTGCCAGTTAGAAAATCTTAGACTCCCGGGTCCAGTATTTTCTCTTAGCTGACAATTCAAATTAAGGAAGAGAAATACTTCCGGATTAGAACCTGCGCTATAACTCTAAGCTTAAATGCTGTCTTTATACGGCTTCACACAGTGTCTTTTTTTCTTCATTCAACTTAAGTTGCTGCGGGGCGGAAGCAACGGCAGGCAGGCAGAATTTCCTGTGTACTTTCTCTTTCCTACAGGAGATTGGAAGAGGTTTGTGCCGTGTTGTCCGCATCTCTGTTTCCTGATACAGGTGTCAGAAGTGCACACCCGTTGAAGCAGAGCCACCGCGGAAATCTCGAGGTTATACTTTTGGAGACCTCCTTGATGATTCTTGCCACCCAGGAGTTTCAGTCTACTCATACCACAGAGTGGTAAGCAGTGTGGACATCACCAAACCCTCATTTAAGTAAATAAATATTACTCTAATATCATATGTTATTGGAATTTATTTAAGTACATTTATCCCCTGAAAGTAAAATTGTGACAATTTTTTTCTTTTTCATTTTTATTAGATATTTTCTTTATCGACATGTCATATGATATCTCCTTTTCCAGTTTCCCCTCTGAAAAAAAAAAACCCTGTTCTTCCCCCTTCCCCTCTTCCTGGCCCTGGCATTCCCCTACACTGGGGCATAGAACCTTCACAGGATCAAGGGCCTCTCCTCCCATTGATGACCAGCTAGGCCATTCTCTGCTATACATATGCTGCTGGAGCCATGAGTCCTACCATGTGTACTCTTTAGTTTGTGGTTTAGTCCCTGGGAGCTCTGAGGGTACTAGTTAGTTCATATTGTTGTTCGTCCTAAGGGGCTGCAAACCCTTCAGCTCCTTAGGCCCTTTCTCTGACTCCTTCACTGGGGACCCTGTGCTCAATCCAATGGATGGCTGTGAGCCTCTACTTCTGTATTAGTGGGGTACTGTCAGAGCCTCCCAGGAGACAGCTATATCAGGCTCCTGTCAGCCAGCACTTGCTGGCATCCACAATAGTGTCTGGATTTGATGATTGAATATGGGAAGGATTTCCACCAGGTGGAGCAGTCTCTGGATTGTCCTTCCTTCAGTCTCTGCTCCATAGTTTGTCTCTGCAACTCCTTCCATGGGTATTTTGTTCCCCCTTTTAAGAAGGAACGAAGTATCCACACTTTGGTCTTCCTTCTTCTTGAGTTTCTTGTGGTTTGTGGGTTGTATTTTGTGTATTCCGATCTTCTGGGCTAATATCCACTCATCAGAGAGTGCATACCATTTTGTGATTGGGTTACCTCACTCAGGATGATATTCTCCAGATTCACTAGAATTTCATAAATTCATTGTTTTTAATAGCTGAGTAGTACTCCATTGTGTAGATGTACCACATTTTCTGTATCCATTCGTGAACCAACCTTGTTTTGTAAGTAGTTTCTGTTGAAGCCCATGTAATGGTATATGCAGGAAGAAATTTTCAAGATTGGGCAGGACAGCTGTATAATACACGAATAGCTGAACCTCCGTGTTGTGGCATTATCTGGGCTTAAATTTGAAGCATTAATTTGAATGAGCCTGCCTCCTGTATCCTTTTGGACTCTTTCCATCATTTTGCTCAGTTACTGTTCCAGTTACGTATCGCTGTATTACAAATCACCTTGAATCTACAGCCGCCATCTTATTATGCTTAAAGATCCTAAGAGCGGGAATATGCCTAAGGCACACCGGGGAGGCGTTCCTCTCTTCCACAAGGTCTGGAGTCTTCCCTGGAAAGTTCTACAGCCGTTACGACTAGAATCTAGGGGTGATTTCTGCATTTCTCTTCAGGGCGGAATGAGCCGGAAGCTTGGGCTCAGCCGACAGGCAGACGCTCAGGGCTCTCTGGCCAGCTAGCCTAGCCTCATCAGCAAGCCGTAGGTCTGGTGAGAGATCTTGTCTCTGCCTCCCCAGGTTGGTTTGCAGATGTGTTCTATCATGCTAGCTTCTTCTGTGGACGCTGGGGATTGAACTCAGGTCCTCATGGTTGACAAAGCAAGCATTCACTATAGACTACACCCTCAGCTAGAACCTACTTTTTTTTAAAAAAAAGTTATCTTTCTCTTATACAATATTCCCTGAGTGCAGCTTCTCCCTCCTCCTCCTGGCAGTTCCCTGCCACCTTCCCTTTCTGCTAGAATGTTCCCTCCAGCCCCCCACCCCCAAAAGCAGACCTCCAGGGACATCAACCAAACACAGAGTCCCTACTTCTTGATAGGAGGAATACAAAGGAATTTAGGGCCCTCGTCTTAAAGCTAACAGCAACTGAGTCAGGAAGTGTCTAGGCATTGAACCACTAACATCCTTTCTGAGCTCTTAGATCTTTATAAATAAGAGCATTTCTCTTCTTTTTCTAGTGAGACAAATATAGCCAAATCCTGTATCTGCATCTTTTATTTACATATGTGTTTCACGATCGCTCTGTAGAGTTGATTTAATGGATGAAGACACCGGTGTGCTGCAGGCAGATCAGCTTGGTCAGGACGACACAGCAGGGAGGGTCTGACTCCGGAACTCAGGCCCTGGGCTACTCTCTAATAGGCAACACTTTCATATTTATGTGAGAATCTCTCATCGCAGACCAGGAAGTTTACATAATCTAATGTCACTGGTGAGGGTTGAAATGAATTTCTAATCAGACTATCAACTATCCCAAGCCTTTTGAAAAGTTGCTTTTGGCTAAATGGTGGCTGGATCGTAAACCTTATCATGTAGCAAAGCACTCAGGGGCTACAAATTTTTAAGGTTTTCATTTCCTGTAGTAAAAAAAGAAAATGTTCTAAGTTGCACTTGGTTGCTGAATTTGGACCAAGGAGTAAAAGATGCTTTTCTCTGTGAAAAGGGCAGGACACTTCCATTTGTTTTCTTTTTTTCCCCCCCGAAGGGGTTGGCTATTTGGTCTAATTTTTGTGACAAGCTGACTAAGGGTCAGAGAATGTCAGGCATGCACGAGGCCTTGCACCGCCAAAGTTTCGACAGGAAGCAGACAGGCTGGTATCAGGTAGAAGCATAAACAGAAAGCAGACCCAGGCAGGGTCAGGCCAAGGAACAAGGCGTTAGTTACCATTTGTAAATCTTTCAGAACTAGGCTCACTCAGTATCTCTACACCAGTTCCAGTCAAAAGATGCCTAACAAAGCTGAAGCCAACCGCAAGGGAGAAATCTCAGCTGGGGAGCCCAGAAAGTTACCTATGAACCAAGAAGAGATGCCAAGTCAGCTTCTGCTCTCTGTGGAAGACTTTTTACTGCTTGTTAGGGAAAGGGAGGGCTGGTAACGGATGTCCACTCTCCTAAAGGATTGCTTGCAATTCTTAGACGTGATAACAGCATAATTTGTAAGAAAGAATGGCATAGCCCACCAGCCTTTGCTCATTTCTTCTTAGATTTGCGCGTTTTCTAAGATAGGATCATTTACCTGGGAACCTATTTGGATTTATTTCCTACAGAGAAATAATGTGGTTCTACCTCTATCCTTAAGGATCGTAGAGAGTGCTTCATTTTCCTTCCCCCTCTCTCTCCTTTCGTCTCTCCCTCCCTCCATGGCTCCCTTCCTGTCTTATTACTTTTACTTGAGTCAGAGCTTCATTACATAGCCCAGGCTGGCCTGAAATTTACAGCAATTCTTCTGTTTCCCTCCACCTCCGCCTCAGTGCTGGGTTATAGACACTCTTACCATTCCTTTTTGGCAGTACAGGGGATAAGACCCAGAGACTGGCACATGCTAAGCAAATATCCTATAGTGAGCTATACATTCAGCTCAGCATGTTTTTCCTTGAGTTTGGGACTTTCTTGCCCATCAGCCACATGATTAGTTACGTTTATACTCAACTCTACATGTTGCTTAAATGTGTAGCATCAATTAATACCCAAGTATGATATAATCTTTTCCTGAGCACTCTACATAAACATTACTGTGCTTCTCACCAATGTTTAAGTAATTTTTTTTTGCCCACCATATTAAGCTAAAAGATGCAGATATATTGCAAACCTAGTTATATGCTCTTATCTTGGTTCATATACATAATTGGCATCTTCCATCAAACCTGACCTTGAATTTTTCTTAATACATGATTCAGATTCACCCATATCAGTGTTTGTTCATGGGGGAAGCCTGAAGGAAAGAATCTCATTACTCAGTGGTGCCTGGGAATGCGGAGAGAATGTGGCCAGATTGACTTAGAGAAATAAAACCCTTGATGATTAAATATTGAAGTGCAAATGGAGGTTAACCTGGACCTAGGGGAGGCTACTGATACTTCTATCATGTTCTGTCAGCTGCCTGCTTTTCTTCTGTGCCTGTGACAGACCATGTCACACTGGCAGGTCCCTCCCCTGAGTACCTGAATCTTTTCTTCTCTTTGCCTCAAGCTTTTCTCCAGTGTTGTTAGAACTTGGGTGCCTGTGAAGGATACATCAAAAAGTTTTAAACAACTAAACTCTCAAGAGGAGCCTCCAGTCAATAGGAAGGTAGGGATAGACAAGTCCTGTTCTAGTGGGAGGGTCCTGAGGTTTGATGTCAGAGGAGCTTTCCAAGTTTGGTCCCTCCTGCTTCTTATTGGGTCTTCCATGTATTCTGTTCTATCTTTTTTATGGATCTTGCTAGGTTTCCCTTGCAAGTCATCTATCTTCCTCTTAGTACTTATGTTTAGATCTGCATTTAAGAAGCACAAATGAAGATTCTACACTAATAAATTATTGAAGTACATTTGTGCATGGTGAATAAGTTATTGAAATTCACTATATGACAGTATGTATGGTTGACAATACTGGATTATGAACTAAACTTTTTCAGAGGATAAATGCTATGCTGTGTCCCTGGCATAAAATAAAATAAAACAAGTGAACAACCACAGCGGCGGTACAAGAAGGTTTGGGTGATGATGGATATGTTAATTACTTGTTGGGTTAACACTTCTACAGGGGTACGCAAATGATCAAATCTAATCTACACCTTCTCATGTCTAATTACTTTTATAACAATAACATTTTAATATCTTTATATCATTTATATCACATAATTAACATTCTAGTATCTATATTGAAACCACTGATTTTGGTTTGTATCTCTTGAGTTAGAGAGATGGAATGAATTATTGATGATAATTATTCATATAGTCTCATTGTTTCATGAGGATGGCCATTTGACAGGTGATGATTTTCTTTGGCATCTTCTTTCTGCAATCCAGCAGGAAAGCTGTAAGTAAGCTTTCTGACAGACCTGAGTCGGATATAAAGATGTAGAAATGCAACAAAACCTCAGTTAAACTTCAAGGAGCACATACATGAATAGGCAATAACATTCTTCTTGATATAAATTAGTATGAATTTGGAGTAATCCATTATCACAACAAACAGGTTACAATGACCAATATAGAATACTTGAAAATAATTTAGAACTGTGATTCTCAATGTTGGTTTGTGATTAGATTTACGTAGGAGCTTTTTATACTTATAGACCTGAAGCTTAAATTCTTTATTCCGAAATTTATAGTGGAATAAAGGAATTTGCACTTAAAAGAATCTTACTGAATAGCTTTAATGATCTCACTGTTTGAAACCCATCTATATTGCTTATTAAAGGTTAAAGGAGATTGGCAACTCAAAGTTTCTTATCTCCCAGCTAATTTCTAAAAAAACACCATTGTGACTAAGGTCAGAATTTAAATTAGTTATGAATTCTTTCTTCTCATCTCAACTATATACCTGAATTAGGGATAATTCTAAATTAGTATTATCCAATATAATAAAGTTTAATTGTATGTCACACAGAGGCCATCTAGGTTCAAACCTAATCAAAAGTGACAAATGTAGCATGTTACTAAGGCCATTGTGAGGTCACAAAAGCAGAGATCAGTAGGACTTTAATAACAGAGTCATTTTTTGCATAGATTCACCCAGGGTAGTCGTGTCCTCGTTATTCAGATGTTACGAGTCGCAGAGGATAACATGGTGGAGACTAGCAGATTAAATTAGTTCAAGGGCCATGAATGAAATTTTCTAGTATCCTACTTGGCAGCCCTGTGTCAATCTCTTTTCTAGGTCTCTGTATGTACTTCTATTGTAGAAACTGCTTATTCAATTCAATTTTGACTTTCCCCTTTGTACTGATGTCTATGCAAGACATCAGTAAATTCTTTTGGTACTCTGAATTCTCACAGGGTGGAAAGTAGAGCTACATCAGCTCATTTAAGGAGACAATCCAAGGTAGAATGTGTGATTAGAAGAAAAGAATACTTCCCAGACTGACCCACGTTCTTCCGTGATCCATGCTGGCAATGTGATTTTTGACTGAAGCTCTCTTGTATAATGGTCATTATTGACCATGGTCAAGGTCACTGCCAAGTATGTTCATGAACTCTGAGACACTTGAGCTTCCACACAACAGGAAGTGTTCCCAAGCTCGACTTCCTCGTCCCTCATCATAGCCCACCACACCAGTCTAAGCCTGTTGTGTTTTTCACAGTTTTCCAAGGACTTACCCAACACCGTCAAGTTTCTTTTTCTTCAAAGATTTTATAACACTATTCCTTTCATGTCCATTCCAGTCTCATCTTGTACTTTAAAGATGTAATGATAGGAGTTTTCACTTATTAAGCATTTTTACTTACTAAGCCAAGGACCAATTGTGACTTACAGAAATCTACTGCGGTAGCTAATGTTAGCTCCATTTTTCATGAGATGAAATAAAAGTTTATGGAGGTCCAGTCTTTATCCATGGCCATACCAGAAGCACATGGGGATATTAGGCTTAGTATCAAGCTAAATTTTAAACTTGTGCTCATTAGCACTTTTCAAGGTCTCACGACCATTTCATTATAATTATAGTTTTACCTGGCTTACTTAAAAGATATAGAGGTTTTAGTCCCTGGGAGCTCTGAGGGTACTAGTTAGTTCATATTGTTGTTCCTCCTAAGGGGCTGCAAATCCCTTCAGCTCCTTGGGTCCTTTCTCTAGCTCCTTCATTGAGGACCCTGTGCTCAGTCCAATGGATGGCTGTGAGCCTCTACTTCTGTATTAGTGGGGTACTGTCAGAGCCTCTCAGGAGACAGCTATAACAGGTTCCTGTCAGCCAGCACTTTCTGGCATCCACAATAGTGTCTGGATTTGATGATTGAATATGGGAAGGATTCCCAGGTGGAGCCCTCAGAGCTCCCAGGGACTAAAACTCCAACCAAAGAGTACACATGGGGGACTCATGGTTCCAGCAGTACATGTATAGCAGAGAATGGCCAAGTTGGTCATCAATGGGAGGAGAGGATCTTGGCCCTGTGAAGGTTCTATGCCCCAGTTAGGGGAATGCCAGGGCCTGGAAGTGGGAAAGGGAGGGGTGGTGAGCAGGAGGAGGGGGGAGGGAACAGGGGATTGTTTTAGTTTTTGTTTTTTATTTTATTTTAATTTTTTCTTATTTTATTTTTTCTTTTGGAGGGGAAAGAAGATATTGAGATATTGTAAATAAAGAAAACATCTAATAAAAAAGATATAGAGGTAAATAGTTAAAACTTTACTTTGTCTCTGAAGATATGTATTTGTGTATGTGATATGTATTTGTGTATGTGATATGTATTTGTGTATTTGGGTATGCATTTGTGTGTGGTGTGCATGAGTATGTGATTTCATGCATGTATTTGAATGCACATATGTGTTCTAGTGCGTGTGTGAGCATGTGTTTGTGTGTGTGTATGTGTGTGTATTTGTGGAGGTCTATGGTTGATGTTGGGTTTCTTCTTTGATTCCCATCCAGTACTGAGGCTGGGACTCTCATTGAAAACAGAGCTAGCTATTTTAGCAACTCTGGTTAGCTAGCTTGCTCCAGAGACTCCCTGTCTGTGCCCCCTGTGCTGTGATTACATAGAAGCCACTAATGACCACCAAGATTTTATGTAGATTTTGGGGATGTGACCTTCAGTATTCCCACTTGCATGGCAAGTGTTTTATCTGATGAACTGTCTCCCTAGCCCCTCTGATGACATTTCTTAAAGAGATAGCATTTGAGCTACAGTGAATTGGTGAAGAAAGATTGTCTTTATCAACAGAAGTGGGTATTTCCAATCTGTCAGAGAGATAGAAGTAGTTTAAGAAGCTGGAGGAAAAAATCTCTCTCTCTCTCTCTCTCTCTCTCTCTCTCTCTCTGTCTCCCTCTCTCTCTCTCTCTCCCTCTCCCTCCCTCTCTCTCTCTCTCTCTGTCTCTCTCTCCCTCTC
>NW_022196891.1:40387225-40429158 GCF_008632895.1 Mastomys coucha | reverse complement strand
TCTCTCTCTCTCTCTCTCTCTCTCTCTCTCTCTCTCTCTCTCTCTCTCTCTTTCTCTCTCTCTCAGAACTAAGTTATGCATCCTGTTCTTAGCCACCAGCAATGCTGGTTCTTTACTGTTTAGACTTGGTCTGGGAATTAAGTACCCCACTGTATTTTGGTTCTCTGGCATACAGGCAGCAGATAGTGTTAGCCAACTCCAGAAATAAGTCTTCCATATCTGTATATATCCCACTGGATCTTTTTCTTTGGAGATCCTTGATTAACTTGGATTTTGGTACTGAGGCTGGTTCTAAGGGAACAGAATATTAATAAGTTTTTTGAGTCAAGCCCAGAATTTCTGAAATTAGCTTGTAATATGCTGCAATCTCTCCAGTTCTAACAATAATTCTTGGCCTGAACTGTTTGTAGTAAACACCCACAGCATTTGCATTATTTACCCTCAATGAACTACTTATAAGAAGCAAGGAGGTAAGTGATTAGATATACACACTTTCAAAATCTTTTCAAAACTAAAAACAAAAAACAAACAAAAAAGTAAACTGGTTATTGTTCCTCATGTACTAGACAAAATGCTGAAACAAATGGACTTACAATAAGATTCAAACTTCAATCTGAAGTGACACATTAACGTCTCCAGAGTTTATAAGGAATTCTCAGACAGTCTTGTCTATTGCTGATAAATGGCTGAACTGGTGAACATTAAACACAGAACCTCAGCAGACACTCAGTGGAATTGTGGCACAAGTTGAATTCTTAGCCTTGCACATGTCTGCTGGCAAACTGACAGCATTAACTGGGAAAGACCCTGGTGATGATGGGAACATTGACCGAAATTCTCATTAGTCATCCTTGCAGTTGAAGGCTTCTCATTCTCAGCGAATGAGACTCAACTGTCGTAGAGACTGGCATCATCCTAGAAAAAATAATTTCCTAAATCCTTGTCAATGAGGTCTCCCCACCTTGAGAGACAGTGGTGTCTCAATATTCATCTCTCTTTCCACAGTGCAAGTGGCCACATTCTCTATAACAGGGTGAGCTCAATAGTTGAGCCAGAGGATTTATTTTGCATTGCCCAGAGAAGTTCTATAGCCACTAACTGATGCAATTGATGTCAAGTCAATGCTGATTCTCCTCAGGATTCACTGCATTTGCACATAGACCTACCACAGGACTCAGTTTCTCCAAAGTCTCCAAGACGAAGCACCAAGCATGGCACGTGATGGGCATATCACATTGCGAAAGAATTACATACATTTTCTAAATTATGTAAGACAAATTGGAGAAATGTGCGTGAATGGACATGAGAGATGTGGCATACTTGTTGAAGAAACAACGTAGGAAAAGGATTAGTGTGTTGACAAGCATTCACTGAACAAAGATGGTGCATTACAAAGAAGAAGATGTAGTTTGGGTGTGGAATGTCCTCCTCAGGTTCATGTCTTTGAACACGTGGTCTCCAGCTGAAAGGTTATAGAACCTTTAGGAAGTAAAAAACCTTGGGGTTTTATAGTCCAGTTCCACTTCTTGTCCCTTCTCTGTTTTCTGACTGTATACACAGTGTAGCCTGCTGCCTCACACTTCTGCTGACATGTCCTCCTAGCCATGATAGACTGTGTCCCTCTTCAATCTCTAATCCAAAATAAACCCTTGTTTCCTTAAGTTACTTTTGTCAGTGATGAGATGAGATCTAATGTAGGGAAGGAGAAATGCAGGGAACATAGAAGGGTTCTAACTGGTTGGTTGGTTGATGGATATATGAATCAAAATTGATCCACTGTGAGCAAATTGGAAAGACCTGACCACATTGCTTTGATGTAGAGCAACAGTTCTCAACCTTCCTAAAGCTATGAGCCTTTAATGCAGTACCTCATGTGATGACTCTAACCAATCATTGCTACTTCATAATTGTAATGAATCTTAATGTAAATACCCATGTTTTCCCATGATCTTAGGTGACCCCTGTCACTTGTCTCCCAAAGGGGTCATGACCCACAGGTTGAGAACCACTGATGTAGAAGGAATTAAAAGGCACAGCGGGATTGGAAGTTTACAGTGCATTTTTCCTTTGAAGGCTTACTCCTCTATTCAGGAGTATCCAGAAGACACACTGTTTACCTTGGAAAATAACTTATATAGAGAAACCCGGTAGTCTGGAGAGTCCAATAATCACTCTTATGTTTTTGCCTTACAGTGGAAAATACAGCTGATCACATGACCAGTAAGTGAGTAGAACTGGGTAACAGTGACCAAGTGGCAGCATTGCACTGAAAAGCAAGGTTGGGGTAGTTTTTTAGACATGCATCAGCATCAATATAGCATTCAGAATAGCCCAAGTCTTATATGCCTCTGGCACTAGCTAACCTGTCAGAACCCTATAAATTAAACAGAGAAAAATCACAAGATCTTCATACTTGAGCTGTATAAATAGAAAAGTTCCAGGTCAACAGTAAAAAGTCTAGGTTGAAACATAAAAATAGAAAGTCCTGTTTGGTTTATGGGGCTGGAGCTTCGATAGTGAAAAGGATGCGTCCCTTTGAGGGCTTCTGCAAAAAAGCTGATGCCAGTTCTTTAGCTTTTCCAAAATGAAAGAATGTTTTCGTACCATAGCCATTACGTATCTGAGAAAAGAAAAAAAAAGTCCCTGTTCTTGGGGACCATTAAACCATGTTTCTAAACTGATATCAACTTCAAGATACCCCAGATGTTACTGTGGCATCTGGTCTGGAGAAAGGAGCTTTAAGGGTTTGGTGACAAAGAGGATTTTAGCTCAGTTCTGTCTTTGCCAGGGTCCCATCCCAGGGCAGTCTACCTAGTTCCAGAATGCAGAGTTAAATATTCAGCAACCAGTGTCATCTCCATATGCTTCAAATCCTAAGGATAGTTAACAAGTTTGAGATTTTGTTTATGTAATAAACTGAAATGATAAAAGTAGCATTTCTACACACTCCTGCTGCTCTTTTTAGTGTCTGCTTTGAAAATGGGTAGATTCCTATCACATCAGTCTAGAACTTCATTATGCCACTGCCTTTTGTAATACTGCAGTGAAACTAGCAGGAAGTACAGGATGTGAAACTAAGCCTATTTCCAGACAGGAAACTAAATATGAGTATACTTGAAAAAAAAATCAAACTACCTTTTAAAAAAGATTTATTTTTAATTGTGTGTGTATATACATGTGTGTGTGTGTGCCTCTGTGTGTGCGTGTGTGTGTGTGTGTGTGTGTGTGCATGTGTGTGTTACTATAAGGTGATTACAGAGCTCAAATGCTTTGTGAGCTACCTGAAGGGCATGCTGGGAAACAGACTCTGCAAGAACAGTGTGTACTCTTAACCACTGAGATATCTGTCCAGTCCCCAAGAACCGACAAGTTTCTGAAGAAAATAGATGAGAGTTGATTAAAGACAGACGTTTTAGGGAAATTCTTTGGTTTTATGAGTATTGAACTAGAGTGTAGTTTTGGAACTGTCCTGATCATTCTGTGAGGCTAATTTATGCTGCTTCCTGAATGTAATATGTTCGCTTTGCTTGTCATTGAGCATAGATTGGTATTTCTTTGTTCATTCATCTTTCACCATTAACCACCCAATTAACTTTACTAACATTGATGGCTTTCAAATGCTCCTGGCCAAGGCTATTGAGTTCTTATTTTGTTTTGTCAGCATCTCTCAAATGGTCCTTTGCCCATTAATGGCTGCTTCCCACCAGCCCATCTGGCATGGGTGACATGCTCCTGCTGTGGGTTTTCTCTCTCTTTCACATAATGAACAATTCCCTATTCTCATTAACATTGCTAAAAAATGCTGAGATTAAATATTTTCTTACCATGGACCATGTCATTTTTTAGATAACACACTACACACATATGTAATATATGTATGTGTGAATAACAGTATAGAAGAACACACATTAGTTATTCTAACTTCATGGAGAATCTTGGTAGAATCCTTTTTATTTTCCAGTTGCCAAGGAAATTTATGAAATAAAAGTGCTGTGTGTTGATTAAAATGCAATTATAGCTCACAAAGAAATGAAAACAGATACCAGCTCTCTAATTATTTGGTTCTGTGTGTCTTGTTTTCACTCAGGAGGCAAGGCCCTGGTCTTTATCTCATTCAGGGACTAATCTGGGACTAAAGGAGACTTGTTTCATAATCACTTCATCAGCTTATGTTACATACAAGACACTCACACAAGAGATTGACACTAAATAATTGCCAAGTACTTAAGTGACCTCTGAAATATGAATATACATTTGTAGGGATACATAACCCTAAAGATTGCTTGAAAAGTCATGGAAAACTACTATTGCAGAAAGTTTTCAAGATATGCACATACACATATATTAAAATAATTGAGATAGAATTATCCAGTAATGGGATGACAAGGTACCTACTGAGCTTTATTATTTTTAAATTATGTGTATATGCGTATGTCTGTGTTGGGGTAAAAGCACATGGATACAGTGCCTATGAGACAGCCGGATTTCTGATTCCGAGGTCAGCCTAGTCTATAGAGTGAGTTCCAGGATAGCCAGGGCAATACAAAGAAACCCTATCTTGAAAAACAAACAACCCCCCTGCCAAAAAAACAAAACAAACCCCAAAACCCCAACCCCCCCAAAACCAACAAGCAACAAAACAAAACAAAACAAAACAAAACCAAAAACCACCACCAACAACAAAAAAACTAAACTAAAAAAGAATACTGTGATGTAAGATAGAATGGGAGGGTAACAAGCTAGGGCAAATGGAAGATAAATACAACCAAAATATGCTTTTGTATGCTTATGTATGGAAATGTTCTAATTAAACCCATTATTTTGTATAATTTGTATATGCAAATAAAGTATTGAAAAATATCTCAGGGAGGGCAACAAATATTGCCTGACAATGCAGTTATACATAAACTAGCAGTGTTTGGGTCAGGGAGCTTGCTGTACCCATATGATCATGATTGCTTAGTGCGGTTGTAGCCATATGAGCCTGTGAAGGTATATATGATGGTCACTCAATGACAATGTTACCTTATGTTCCACTTCTCCAAATGTGTTCCTTTTGTTAAACAATGAATGACAGTGTTTCATCAAATGTACTGTTCACAATATATAAATGCTAATTAGTCACTATGTGGCTAAGGAATGAAAAATATTTTTCCCTAATTTTGGAGGGACTGGAGGCAAAAGAATGGATTTTATTTTTCTTGAAGACATGGCAGAGAAAAAAGAAATCTTGAGTATTTCAATCCCAGGCTTATGGAGGGGTTCTTTTTCTGAGATCTATATTATGGAATAAAATCTGGGATTTGCATTTCAGACATTATAGTAATTTTCAGCTTTCTTTAAGATTACTGAATGAATGTAAATGACTAGATAATGATTTGTCAGGAACTAATATGATAATCAAGGCAGAGAAAGTGTCCTGTAAGTATTACAGATTTACCAGGAGCCACCATCTGTGATTGTTCCTTCCCTCCAACAAGCAATGCCGGCCTTTCTTTTATATTCTCCCATTCTGTTCTTCATCTGAGTCCATCTTAAGTCTATGTTTGGACCAGATCCTTTGGAAGATCAACACCTTTGGCATCTCGTTTCTCCTCTTGTGGCTGCCTCTGAACAGGGTTTCTTTATTTTTGGAATCTGAGAAAAATTGTGGATGTAGCTGGGCTGAAGATAAGAATATTGTTTATAACCTGGCAACAAGGAGGAGATCATTAAAACCAAATTTAATGCAACAGTATTTGAGAGGAGGCACGTGCTACTTTTTACGCAGGATAGACATATTCTTAAGCCAGGTGTCTCCTCCATCTCCTTGCCTTAGGCAAACTCCTTGATTCAAGTTTATCTTAAAAAAAAAAAAAAAGGTATGTCTGCAGAGAAAGGTGAAGGTTGGGATCTTAAACAACACATGGTGATATTGGAATGTTAAAAATATATACCTCAGACAGCAGTTTGACATTTGAAGAGACTTTTATGAAAAGATTGAGAAAGTGGTAGAAATCGATTTAACTATCATTTCTCTGCTCTGCAGTTAATATATATATATATATATATATATATATATATATATATATATATATATGGCTCATAATATTTTTGAAAAAAAAACATTTTGAAACAAGAAGTTTGTTATGAGTGCAGATAAAATACATCACTAATTCATGAAAATAAAGTAGGAACAAAGCAAAATCCCACTGGTTACCTCCAATCAACACAGACAGACAGACGACAGGCAGACAGATACATAAATCTAAGCAACGGAGACCCTGAGGGGCTTGTGAGTTATTTTAAAGAATATCTACATATCCAAGATTTTTACAGATCTCTTAAACTAAAATGTAATTTTTTTCTTTTAAGGTCTCATGTAGATTTTTATGAATGCTGGTAGGTAAATGTTGAAACAGTTTTGCCCAATATAATATTCCAGTTGTATATGGCCCAGGGCAGTGCTTTATAGGTTGTATACCCACAAAACCATTTCCATTTGCATGCCCATGGAAACAGACTTGCAGACAGCTGTCTGGGCAGCACAATTTATTTGAGGAATACAAGAAGTACCAGTGGGGGTATATAGAGAAGTAATACGGAGAAAGGAAGGCAGCTAGTAGATTATCACTGATAACGATTGACATGCAATCCCAGAGGTAAATAAGGAAAAGGTATAAACTTGCGGACAAGGAAGGTGTGATGGTCTGTATATGTTTGGCCCAAGGAGTGGCACTATTTGGAGGTGTGGCCTTGTTGGAATAGGTGTGTCATTGTGGGTGTGAGCTTAAGACTCTCACCCTAGCTGCCTAGAAGTCAGTCTTCCACTAGCAGCCTTCAGATTAAGATGTAGAACTCTTAGCTCTGCCTGCACCTCGCCGACCTGGATGCTGTCATGCTCCCACCTTGGTGGTAATGGACTGAACCTCTGGACCTGTAAGCCAGCCCCAATTAAATGTTGTCCTAATAAGAGTTGCCTTAATCTTGGTGTCTGTTCACAGCATAAAACTAGATATATATACACATACATATACATAGGTTTATATGTGTATGTACACATATATATTCTATTTAGCCTTCTCTTGATAGATCATCTATCTATCTATCTATCTATCTATCTATCTATCTGCCATTTATTTACTGATCAAGTATATTTTTAGAACCATCTGAAAGCGGATGGGGGATTGGAAGTGTTGCTCCATCATCTGCTCATTTCTCTAAGTGTTAGTCCCTTACTTTATTGAACTTTGTTAGAGATCTGCACCTGAGGGCTGAGTTCCAAGAACTTCTATTTTCTCATGCAGAGCAGGCTTTCAGAAGTTTCAGAGAGAAGCCCCAGGCATCTAGGCCCATGGATGTAGAAGGAGTAGAAGACAGAATACTGTGAGGCTCTTATCCCTTAGGGCCTCACTCTGTGTCCACTACAATAACAATACAATAACAATAGCCACTTGATTTCTGGGAGGACATTCCTTTTGTTTGTTATATATTTTTTATTAGATATTTTCTTTATTTACATTTCAAATGATATCTTCTTTCCAGGTTTCCCCTCTGGGGGGGAAAAAAAACCTCTGTTCCCTTCCCCCTCCCCCTGTTCACCAACCCACCCTCTCCTGATTCCTGGCCCTGGCACTCCCCTACACTGGGGCATAGAGCCTTCACAGGACCAAGGGCCTCTCCTTGGAGGACATTTCTGTCTCAACGACCCAAAATGTAAGATTTTAAAGTTTTACAAGTATAAAGTACAAATAAATTTGAAGTGCAAATTTTAATTTGAAGCATACCTTAATTCCAAAACATATTTGCAATTGTTTTATATTGAAATGTGTTTTAAATTGTTTACCAGTTGAAAGCCGTAACTTTTTTCTTCAGTCCAAGAGCTCTAAGTAAGTAAGAATGTCAGTGGAATTTCCTTTAAGAACAAGCTAAGAAGGCTTTTGAATGTAAGTTTATATGGGACTAGTTACAGAGACTTGGCGGCCACTAAGGGGCATGACGGAGGAAAGAGGAAATAAGGATGCACTATTAGTCAGCCATGGCTGTGTGTTGACTGATACTTGGCTATATGGTTGTTGCTGTCTTCTGAGCTCATCAAGTGTATTTTTAGAACCATCCAAAAGAGGATGGGGGATTAGAAGTGCTGCTCCGCCATCTTGTTCCACAGGGGTCCATGGTAAGACTGGAGGCAATGCTGGGCTCTACCAACATGATGCCTGCATGATGGTCACGTTCAGAGAAGCTGGGTAGAGAGACAAGCAAGGGGAGGGGCTTGTCAACACTGCATTTGGAGAAGTCGGCAGAAGCTTCTCAGGATGGCTTATGGTGGCTGTGGCTGAAATGTGGTGCAATCTGTGAATAGCTGTGTCCACAGGAGCTGCTTCAGGACAGAGGGGCAAGCCCTTCAGTGATGTGAGGAATAATTTGCACCTCGTTCTTTTGCCAAGATCCACTAATGTGGTGAACCCAAAAGCTTTTAACAATGTCATTTCTCTCCTGGATGTACAAAAAAATAAATGAAGGATTTAAAAATGCACCTCCCTTTCCTTTCACATTTAGTTAGTAATTTTTATTTTAGTATGTAAACATGTTGTTAGTCCTTCAAAATTATTTATTATTAGAATTGTGCTAATTGGAACTCTCTGAGATTTGCTAAGTATAATTCAAAATGGAAAAATCATTAACATATGGAAAGATATGTTTTATAAGCCCCCAAACAGTCTTCAGTTTCAGTCTTTACTGTAGTCCACACCCTTTCTACCACATTGGGCTTGGAGCCCTGTTTCACCAGCATCCACACGATGAAGAATTAAAAGGATGAAAAGCAGTTAATCCTAGCTCTGCAGGTAGCCGAAGTTACTACCAACCACAGACCTGGGAGACTGGAGAATGGTTTAGTATGGTTATACTTAAGGACACTGAGATAAAGCACTCAATAGGACATTAGCTACTAGTGTCTTAAGAATGGGTCAGTGTGGCACTGGGCTCAGGGAAAAAACTCTGGAAAGCTGTTGAAAGATACTTCACTTTATTATACAGAGAAGAATAAAGTGCATCTACATCAGTGGCCGTCAACTTTCCTAATGCTGAGACCCTGAGTTCCTCATTTTGTAGTGACCCGCAACCATAAAATTATTTTTGTCACTACATTATAACTGTAATTTCGCTACTGTTATGAATCATCACATAAACATATGATGTGCTAATGGTCTTAGGAGACCCCTGTAAAAGAGTTGTTCACCCCCCCAAAAAAATTATGATCCACAGGTTGAGAACCACTGATCTAAATAAACATCTAGATAGATGTAGAAAGATAAAGTGATAGAGGAACACATTCAATATCCTGCTCTGGGTTAGGCATACATACAGAAGCATGGTCACCTACATATTCATATAACACACACACACACACACACACACACACACACACACACACACCACACAAATATCTATGTGATTTAAAGTATTTAGTTTGTTGACTTAAATTTATTATGTCTCTCATTTTGCCAATGACAGCAGCTTTTAAAATTGAGATTCAGGAAAGTTTTTCAGCTTTTGTGATTTGGAAGAAGATGCCAGTTACTGTTTTAATAGTACAATAGTTTTAATCAACAGATATTACTCCTGTATCCCAACAAAGAGAATCACAGAATGTTGCCTGACTGTGACTGCTTCAAGTCAGGAGACATTTGGATATTGTCATTCACAGAGTAGGTAGTATAATTACTTCAGTGGTTTAGCATACACCAAGAGATCCGAGCAGTACCTGGACATTGGAACTATTTCAAAACTTGGGGTAGTTTTCAGTGGTAGAGCATTTGACTGAAGTCAAAACTGCATGTTGTTGAATGTGTGTTGTCACTCCATTCGTGTGTGTGAGTGAGTGTGTGTGTGTGTTATATGAATGTGTAGGTGACCATGCTTCTGTATGTATGCATAAGCCAGAGCAGGATGTTGAATGTGTTCTTCTATCACTTTATCTTTCCTTCTTTGGGATACTCACTGAAGACATTGCACACCATTTTATTTTTTCAGGACTATGAAGATGTCTTTTAAAATGACACACACACGTAGAGAGAGAGAGAGAGAGAGAGAGAGAGAGAGAGAGAGAGAGAGAGAGAGAGAGAGAGAGAGGAATGAATGAGAATGATCAGAACTGCTGTAAAGTAGAAAAGGTTCCAGGAAATGGGGAAACGCCATTAGACTGGGGATTTTTTTTTTTACAGGACTTATGACATAGAATGAGGGATGGTAGCGGCATGAGCTGCTCAGTCCACTTCACCCAACTAGGTGTCTAGATGCCTACTCTCATTTTCCGTCTTGTAGGCACATATAGAATATAGGCAGAGGGACTCATTTAAGACAATGGAGAAACAGGAAGCAAAATTCTCTTCTGGTGTCGTGGCTTCAAGTAAGAACATTTTTGGGACTGATACACTGAGGTCTTTTCTCTGTCTAGACTAGTTTCTATCTCCTGTTCTAATTAATAGAAAAGGTTTGGTATACACAGTTAAGGAGCATAAAGGCTTGTCATGCTGTGGACCATTATGAATGTGAGAAAACCAAGAACTGTAACAAAATAAGACTTAAGTACTCAGTTTCATGGTTAGGATTATGGGTTTATTCTGTAGAAATGGAACAAGATCAAAGGGGTTTAAGCAAGGGGTAATAAAATCTAAGTTACATTTAAGTGCATCTGGCTCTTTAAAAAGTTTTTAAAGAAAATAAGATTTGCTTATGTGTGCATGTATGTGCACATATGCCCATACTATGGTACATGTGTGGTGGTCAGAAGATAATTTATACAAGTTTGTGCTTCCCTTTCATCATGTAGGGCCTGGGGATGGGACTCTGGTCATCAGGTTTGGTGACAAATGCCTTTGCTCAGTGAGCCATCTCACTAGCCTCCATTTGGCTCTTTTTTATAGCAAGAATAATTGGTATTGTAAAGGTGATATTAATCAGGAAACCAATCCGATGACTTTGGATGTAGTGCTGGTAGGAGCACTGGGGCCCTGGGAACTGGCAGTGATACAGTAGAGAGCACAGACTGACTTGAGTTGTGTTTTGGAGCTAGAACCAATAGGACTTGCTGATGGATTAGAAAGTATGGGGAAGGGAAAGATTCATTGATTTTTACTTGAGTGATTCAGTAGTTGATTGTTCTGTTTCCTGACTTGGAAATTACCTGGAGGAAGAGCTATGTTTTTGTCTTATAAGATGCCCATTACAAATTCAAGATGCATTTAAAAGTAGAAACTGGTGGGGGGGGCCTGGGCTTCTATCAAGGTATAAATGTGAAACATTATCACAGATGACTTTTAAAAGTGTAAGACTACATGTGAAGTTTCAGAGATGCCATTGAAGAGTTACAATAAAGCAGGAGAGTGATCATATACTTTTCAACCAAAGGTCATTGGTGATCTTAATAGATTTGAATGCTTGACAGATAAAGAGAAAAGAAAAGAAACAAGCTATATCTATAGCTGATATAGACAAAGTATTTTGTTAAGGAAACAAGAAAAAGAAAATCCTTGTTAGCTTTGGACTGACATGAGCTAAAGACAGTGTTTTTTTTATTTGTTTGTAAGGTTTGTTGTTTTGTTTTGTTTGTTTGTAAGATCTGCCTACTTAAGTAAAAGTGAAACTTAGAAAAATATTTGCAGCCTTGTGGAAATGACCTAGCAGAGACAGACGTGGATGGCAAAATAGGAGGAGATTACTGAAGCTGAAAATCCTTGAGAAGGTGACAGACCTGACGAAAAGCACGCATGGAGACAATTTTTGGTAATGGGTGTAAAGACATGGGAGGACTGCAAACATTTGTAGAGTTGGCGGTAAAGCTATGGGGGGATTCTAATCTAGCCGATTTGTTTTTTTTTCCCCAATGACTTTGAAGCAAGATCCACTTCTGAAAGCAAAGGGAGGCTTGAGGAGAAAAGAAGGCTACCTTCCAAGTGAGGATTAAAAAGTTGCTTGGGAAGAGTTTAGTACTGCTGGGAGCCATGACCAATTGTTTTAATTTGTTGGGATGAAATTAAGGTGTGCTCAATTAGCTAAAGTAGGATAGTTATAGCTTTTGAGTGACAGGCAGACAAGAGAAAGAGACACACAGTCAGTCACAGAGAAGGAGGGAGGGGGAGGGAGGAGGGAAGGAGGAAGAGAGAGAAGAGAGAAGAGAGAAGGGGGAGAGAGAGAGAAAGAGAGAGAGAGAGAGACAGAGACAGAGACAGAGACAGAGACAGAGACAGAGAGAGGGAGTTCTACATGTTAAGTATGGTCAGTAAGACAGGGTAAGGAGGTTCATGCCTGCAAGTTCTACTAGATTATATCCTCAATCTGCGGCATATCAATGACCCTGAGAAGAAAAACAGACAGGAGAGACGTGAAAGTTTAGTGATGCCATAGATTGAGATCAGTGAGGAACAGAAGCACAAATGGACTGTTTTCAACCTGCGGCTTATGACACTCTGAGGGAGGTGTCTAAGGATCTTTTCACAGGGGTTGCCTTAGACCATCAGATAACACAGGTATTTATAATGGTAGAAAAATTACAGTTATGCAGTAGTAGCAATAGTTGGGGGCCGCCACAACATGAGGGGCTATATTAGAGGATCACAGCATTAGTAAGGCTGAGAACCACTGCAGAATGATCATGAAGACCTTGGGGTGATCTATACTCTGGTTTGAATTCCTAACCAAACTAATTACAAATTAAGCTCCATCATAAATTATTAAGAGGTAGGATCCTTAAAGATGACTATGAGGTCATCAGGGATTTATCCTCAGGGGCGGATTAATCCATTCAAGAGTTAATGAATTATCACTCTAAGACTCTGTCACTAGAGGGACTTTGTTATAAAAACCAGTTTGTCTTTGTGTCTGGTGTCAGGAACTGCCTTGGAACCTGGCATAGTCCTTACTAATGTGAAAGCCTTCACTATGTGTAGCCCCTCTATGTTGATCCCTGTACCGCTTAGAACTAACACCTGACTAAACCTCACTCTTTACAAATGACCCAGTCAGCAGTATTGTGCTGCGCACAAGCCTAGGAAGTGTCTTCTGTGAAGAAAATAAGATCTTGCAGATAAGAACAGAAATGGTGACTAAGGTTACAGGAAGCATGGCTAAACATGTGGTAAACCAAGTTTAAGAGGAGCATCCGCAAAGCTGCTGAAGTACTGCAGGTGAGGAAGGGAGTGAAAAATGTACGGGTCACAACAGGGAAGATTTTAGCTGAAATGCACGCAGTGAAGGGGAGATCGAACCTGTAGAGACCACCTCCACCAGATCGGCATGGACCCCAGTCAAGGGATGGGGCCACTCATCCCTCTCAAAGTTTTAACTCAGAAATATTTCCGTCCAAAGGAAAGACAGACAAAAAAAATGGAGCAGAGACTGATGGAAGGGCCATCCGGGGACAGCCCCACCTAGGGATCCATCTTCTCTGCAGACACCAAACCCTGATACTGTTGCTGTTGCTAAGAGGAGCTTGCTGAGGTGGTGTGGCTGTTTCCTGGGAGGTTCTGCTAGCACCTGACCAATGCAGATGTGGATGCTTGTAGTCAACCATCAGACTGAGCTCAGGGACCCTGGTAGAGTTCCTGGCAGAAGGGCATGAGTGGAGAGGGATTGTCTCCCGTAGGACAAGCAATGTTGACTGGCTGGACTACCCAGTGCTCCCAGGGACTAGACCACCAACCAAGGAGTGTACAGGGAGGGCTCCAGGGCTCCAGATACCTATGTAGCAGAGAATGGCCTTATCTGACATCAATGGGAGGGGAGGCCCTTGGTCCTGTAGAAGTTTGATGTCCCAGTGTAGGGGGATGCTGGAGCAGTGGGGCGGGACCGGTTTGGTGGGTGAGGGATCATCTAATAGAGGCAAAGGGGAGGGGGAGAGGGCAAACGGGATGGGAGGTTGTGGAGGGGTAACCGGGAAGGAGGATATCATTTGAGATGTAAATGAATGGAATGATTAATAAAAAAATAATAAAAAAAAGAAAAATGTAGGGGTCAGAAGATGTCTTCTGGTAGTGGGAGGTCCTATGTAAATGCAGTCAAGAGAGGCGGGAGGTCCTATGTAAATGCAGCCAAGAGGAGAGGTGGGCGGCTTAGTAAGTTAAAGTCTTAGAAGCTGTGGCTATCAAAGCTTTTAGAGAAATGAAAGGTTTAGAAGTACCACTGTGGATCAGAGAAGTTTCTCTCTCGAAGACAGCTGCAAGAGAGCAATTTTATATAATTTTAGTACAGGCATAGGGAAATTCGCGGCAAGGTGCTAGCAGGTGTGGGTTTCTGGGTCAGAGCTCTGAAGCTGCGGAAGGCACAGTGAGTGGGAGAGTGGGAAGAAGGAAGAATCAGGAAGTGGACAGAGATGTTCACGCTGCCTGCACGGAAGGTCTCAGATAACCTGCGTTTTCTAGAATGATTGTTCTATTTCAGAAAGTGGATGTTTTAGTGAATATAGATATGGCAGGGCAGTCTGAGACGATCAGAAGCCTTGAGGGAAAAATAACAACAACAACAACAACAACAACAACAACAACAACAACAACAAAATGTGCTATGGTGGAATATTTACACAAGTTTGAAATGTGGTATGCATCATAGGATTCTTCCATTGAGTGAACCTTACATTGTGGAAGTTGATTGAGTCTCAAGACTGCTGCTTCTGTCTTGGTGGGGGGAGGGGCAGAGAGGATTGGGGATGGATGATGGTCGGTTTTTAGGTTAGGCTATGCATGAAATTTTCTCTCCTTACCAACAAGAATCAAATAAAACCCACTAGAATAAAAAATTTATGCTGGAATGAAAAATACATTCTAGAACTTGTCACAGACTCTCTCTCCCCTCTTTGTTCTTTTAGATTATAAAGCAGAGAGAGCAAAGGATCTCTTTATTAGACATGGGAAGAAGATACCATTGTGGGTATGAATTCTGAATGATTGTACACATAGAGCCTGTGTTTATGCTGTTATACCCAAACCACCACCACAACATGCCAGCACTGAAAACGACTGTGGGCCAAGGAAAACAGACTCTAATAAAAAGAAGGAGAAATGAGAAGACGGAGCTTTGCCAATTCTTACTGGAGGGATTCTGTGTTAGAACCTCCAGCTTCTCTCTCTCTCTCTCTCTCTCTCTCTCTCTCTCTCTGTGTGTGTGTGTGTGTGTGTGTGATCAATTTATATGTACACAGTAACTTTTTCAAATTTTGTCTTATGCCAATCACTACTCTTTACCATTACATTTCCCCCTGAAGTTCCTAGAGAAAGAATGCATTATAGTCTTGTAAAGATGGCTCTCCTGTTAAGAACATGTACTACTGTTGCAGACTATCTGACTTTGGCTTCTAGACCCACATCATAATGACCTGTTATTCCAGCTCCAGTGAATTCTTCTTCTGAAGTTTTTTGAACACTTTCATACACATGCACCCCCAACATATACACATACGTAAGAATAAAATAAGTCTTTTAAAATGAGTATCTTCTGATGCTGTTAAATATGGACATCTGTGCTGAAATTAACTTGGATAACAATTTCAGTCAAGTTTCGGAACTCAGAATGGGAAAACCAGATAAGCCCTGCCATTTTTAGAATGCTGTTTTAATAAGGTTTATTCCTGTCTGGGTCGACTACATTTTACATATTCAGCCACCAGCCTGGGAGGATTATTGCCATGACAACCTGGGCTGACTGACTCGACTTTCAGAACCACGACGATTCATCCTGTTCATAGATACATACCTATATATCTTCATAGATACATACCTATATATCTTCATAGATACATACCTATATATCTTGGTGACTTTCTAGGACGTGGTAGTGTTTTGGCAAATGTTTTAAGTGGTGTGGAAAGATGATGAGAAAAAGTGTGAGCTAAGTTTTAGCCATACTTTTCCCCAAGCCAAAGCCACATTCTTAAGTCTTGACTTGAGTCTTGTCTTCATCCATTCGATAGGAAGCTATTGCTTGTTTATATCATCTTTAAAGTTACTTTTTAATTGTGATTTTTCTGAGTCTGTACAGTCTTATGTATTTATGTTGATGATTGTGTACTTGATGCATATTCTTGTCAATATTTCATATTTGCTAAGTTTCCTTTTTATCTTATCTTCAGAAATCATTCAAATCACAAAAAAGCATTTTCAGAATTTTATAAATTATGCTCTAGTTTATTTTCCAGTTTAAAAAAAAACGAAACAAAGAACTTAAAATCCCACCAGGTTAAAAGTTAACATAAAGAAAGACGACTCCAAACAGGATTTGAGCAATTATAACTTTATTGAGTTGTGAAGATAACAGATCTGAGTGTCCAGTTCATTTGATGCGCTGCATTTATTATTAATATCAGAGCATACACACCAGCATTAGATGATTTTGAGTTTTGCATACAATAGAAATGTGAAGTAAGGCTGTATTATACATCGATTCTGTCTTCTTCCTGTCTGTGTTTAGTGGCTGGGAATTCATTTTGACCATCATTTATGTAATAGCTAACTCCTGACTTTTGTGCAGTATAAAGCAGTGTTTCATAATGGGGCATTCTGTCCGCTTATGTTCAAGAACCTTATATCTCCTATCATCAGAAAAGTCAGTTATGATTTACTATGGTTTCAATCGGCACGCATCCTCTGTATTCTAATAAAAAAAGATTGACCCACATTTAGATGTTTTCCTACTCAAAGAACTTTGAAAGAACCTTTACATAACACATTGCTCTTTTGCTCCCTCCTGCCCCACTTTTAATTAGGCTCCTAGGGTAACTGGAATGGTTGCTGCCTGTGTAAGCATTGTTCCACTTAGGGGTTCAAATTTGACCTTGCTTCTTTTGGTCCAACCTTATTTTTGAAAAGTTATCGTTTTATTAGCATATAGAAGTTATATGAAAGGGCCACACTGTGACATATTCATACATTCATATTGTTTATCTTTCCATTGTGCATTGGACGGGCAGAGTTAAATTAGATTTATGTTCCCAGGTCATTTTGTCTGTATACTCTTCAACTTTGTGTCTCTTAAGACACCACCCCCAACCCCCAAGTTAGGGCTTCAAGTATGTGCTGGATAAGAGATCTATCTACCTCTGAGTGCTATCTTCAGCCCCAGTCTACACCCTTTTAGTAAGTCCCTTCATTGTTTCCCTTTCATGAGATGCTTCTCGACTTGCCTCTAAACTCATAAAATTCATTTGTATCTGTCTTCATTTAATGAGCTGTTTCTCAGCTCATGTCCTCATGACATTGGCAGCAATGGGCATGCCACCTGTGCACATGGTCTCAAAAATTGTGCATCTGTTCCTGAATGTAGATTCCCCCCCTCCACTTAGACAAGTGGTTTCTCTTTTAATCTGTAATCCTTCATCTTTTCCTGCTTTTCTCTTCTTGAGGTACATCATTTTGATCATTAGTTTAATGATCTCATTTCTACCTCTGTTTACATCTTATATCCTTCAGAAAAGTTGGCTTTATAGAAAAATGTATATGAGTAAGTTTAAAAACGATTATTTTTGTTTTATTTATTTTTTGTGTATGATAAGTATTTGCTTGCATGTATGTGTGTACATATGCATATGTGATGTTGGCAGAGGCCCAAAGAATGAATCAGATTCCCTGGGATTGGAGTTATAGGTGGTTGTGAGCCAGGATATGAGTGCTCATAAGCAAACCTGGGTCCTCTACAAGAGCAGCTAGTGCTCTTGACTACTGGGGCATCTCTCTATCCCCTATGGCTACTTTCTAAGTAAGGGAAGAGGCCGTGAGAATCAATGAAGATGATTCACACATGGTATAAGCATTTTGAGAGCATCATATGGTTTTCACCATTGGGAGTTTATCCTTTTATTCTTGTTTGCTCAGGTTAATTGGTTGGCACTCTCTGAATACACAATAATTGACAGATGGGAGAGCCTGCTGAGCAGCAGAGGGTAACTAACGGAGGAGGTTAAAGACTTCTAACAAACGAGATGGATTGTTTGTGATTTCTTTTTTGGATTTAGACATGAGTCAGTTTCGTGTGTGTGTGTGTGTGTGTGTGTGTGTGTGTGTGTGTGTGTGTGTTAACTTTGGCAGTTTTAGTTGAGATTAGTGGGATGTAAAGACTTTTTGAGTAATATGTAAATATCTTTTTTATTTTTTGGTTTTCAGAAACCACACACCCCATGGCAGGGTGCAGCCTAAATCATTTTATCTTGTGATGCTGTCTGACAGGAAATATATCAACAGTAGCAAAATCTAGTGTGTTGTAATGTTTTATCCTGTTGCCCAGGTATGAACTCTCATTGAAATATTATTTTAACAAACACTTGTATATTCCCTATTAGATAATAGGAATGGTCTGGGCACTTTAAAATTATAATCTTGACTGAACCTGGTGATACAACTCTGGCAGCTGAGCTCCTCTGGAGGCTGAGGCAGGAAGGGTGGAAGTTTAAGACCAGACTGAGTAACTTAGACCCTGTTCAAAAACAATGGCAACAACAAGCAAGAAAGCCCTCATTTGATTACTCAGTGTAGTCACTATTAATTACCTTCATTATAAAGTTCAAGAAAATGAGGCACATATTAGGCATCTAACTTTCTCAAAGACACATCGATTCACTGCTAAAATGGAAGCTGTGAGTCAGCTCTGGGCTCTGGGGGCCTGTGTATCTTGCTGCTGCTCCCATCTGTGATCTGTTTAGATTTATGTGATGGATGGAACATAGTTTTCACACACTAAAGGGCTTTCTAAAAGCAAAACCTTTAAAACTCTGTCCACTTGGAAGTGCATAAAAAAATGGAAGTGAGAATGTAGACAACAAACCTTGATATTAGAACCACACGTGACTGAGATGTGCTCTCCACTCTTACTGAGATAAGCACTTGACAGTACATCCACAGGATCTGATACTAAAGATGCTTCACTGGCTGTTACCATCCCTTCTGGAAACTTGTGATCACAGCTGGTGACATTGCTGAGATCCTTTATCTGCTGCCATGCTTGCTTTTTCTTTTGGCTAGACATTACAGTGAGCAGAGTTCCATGGTCAATCAATGTGCTGTGTCAGGATCAATAGCAGTCTGCGAGCATCCCTTAGGCCCCAAACCTTTCCATTTCTCACTTCTTTCTGGGCTTTGCACATCCTTTCATGAAAAAAAAAAAAAGAGGATTCGGGGATTATTTTCACTACCTGTAGCTTCTCATGGACAAATGAATCTCTGATTATTGTGGATATCTAGTCAATAAAGCTGTCAGAACTCTTAAAACATTGACAGTGCAGCCAAGTTCAGCGTGCTTAACCTCTAGCTGCTTCAGAGCATGAAATATGAGAGAAGGAAATGATATTTGTACGAAAGGACCTTTGAGAGGAAAAGAGTTGATACTTAGCTGACTGGAAGGCATCCTGTGTTTCAAAGTTGGGACAAGAGTCCTAGGCTTCACTATGCTACTTAAGAAATCAGAGCAGTTTAATGAAGGCCTTGATGGATAAGTGACTTTTTCCCAATAATTCTAATTGCCCATAGTAGCCCCAGATGCTCAATATTTAACTTGAAAGAACTGCATTCCCCTGTCTTCTTCTATCCCCTATACACATATCAAATCACAAGATGCAGAGTGCCATGAGAAATGGCATAGGATTCATCTTGTGGCCCCTGCTCTTCCTTTTCCTAGAACCTAGGCCTAGAATCTTTTTATTTGATCTCTGGCTCTTCTTCCCATTAAAGAACAAGCCAGGACTCACACATGACTTTTTCTCTTATGCTAGAACCTAGGGAAAATTTCTCTGGTTTATTTCTTTGGGAGTTAAGCACCTAGATTTGGAGGGGGGTAGCTTCACTTCCATGCATCTTAGCTTTCCTCTTTAGAAGTCTAGAAATGAGGCCAACTCAGCAGTTGCATGCCTGGGTTAAGATGGCACTAGCAATCAGGATGGACGCCTATCCTCAGGTGGCTTACACAAATCAGATACTCAGCAGAAACTTACAATTTTTATTCCTTTATTGATTTTTTTTTTGAGATGGGATATCCCAGAATGACTGTGAACTGTCTATCCTCCTGCCTATGTGTCTCGAGAGCTGGGATTACAGACCAGCCTGCTATACCCACAGCATATTGGGCATTGTTGACCAACTGGTGGCCTTCCTTCAAGCAGTACTTCAGGGGCCTAGACCCTTGTATAAAAGGCTACATTGTCTTGTTTACATGCCTTTAGTGCTGTTTGATGACAGCAGAGCTGGGGTTTCATGACTGCCATGAGTGTGGAAGCTTCTACAAGTCCCTTGGGAAACAGTGGGCATCAATTTGCTTGCATTCCTTCGGCTACATTAAAGGTGTTGGGGAAATGGATAGCTTTATCCTAGAAAGAAGAGGAAACTGACACATAGTCCCACAGTCTTCTAAGTCAAGAGTGCTATGGAATCACGTGACACATGTCCTGTGCTTCCTGAGGCATTGTGGTCTTTATTTGAAGGAGAGAACAATTGATGGAGAAGCAGATGCTGGCTTGGGTGGAGGTAAGGTGACCTCAGCCACTGTCTTGCCTCTAGAAAGTCACAGGATGCTATAGCAGCTTCATCTCTCTGAGTTGTTTACCTTCTGTCTATGTAACGGTGGAACAATATGTCTCTCCTAAAACACGGCATTGTTAAGGCCAAATGAGTATGAGGTGGAACAATCACCTTAAGAACAAACACTAGGGTTCATTTTTGGAAAAGGGCTGGCTTTCACAGAAAAAACTATCTCATCAATTTCCTTATAGTTGGCAGGTGTGGTGTTTCATCTCTTTAATGGCAGTGCTCTGGAGGCAGAGGAAGGTGGGTCTCTGTGAGTTAGGTGCCAACCTGGTCTATATAGCAAGTTCTAGGACATCCATGGCTATATAATGAGAGTCTGTCTCAAAATAAATAAACAAGTTTCTTTACTGGTGGGAAGGGAATCTCATTGTCTAAATCTGTAGGGGGGAGATGAAATCATTTGCATAACAATTTGCAGAACACATTATGAGAGCTGGGGAGTAAAACACCCAGTAAAGAAGGGAAGACAGGCAGTGGAGAAGGGCTGCTGTCTGTCAGTGTTCTTTACTCACAAGGGCATTCTACAATGCATTTTCCTACTTCTTTCTCCATTTGTTTTTGTTTCTGGATGCAAAACTTTTTGGTGTCCCTAAACTTTCCGTACAATTAATAACTTAAGCTGTAGACATGAAGGAATAGAAAGTGAATTCTGTGTTTGCTTCAAGGCAGAACGGAAGTGGGAGGAAGACTGATGTAAAGAGTGAGAGAGAAGAACGAGGATAGCAGCCTAATGTCTATTGTGGAAACATAAGCCCAGGAAACATGGCTGAGTTATCATAGAAAGTGCAATGCAAGTCAAGAGTTCATGGCGTAGGTAGGGGTTTAGCTGAGTGGCTGAGCACCTGCTTCCCATTTATAAAAGCTTGTTTTAGCCCTGAGCAACACACACAGACCCAGACACTCACATGCAGACACATACCCATATGTGCCATGTATGAGACATACACCCATAGACACACAGACACATACAGACACACATAGAGACACAGACACATACAGGCAGACACATACACAGACAAGCAGACAGACATGCAGACACAGGGACATTCACACATAGACACAGGCACACAAACATAAACACACATCCACAGACACAGGTGCTCACACACAGACACACATATATATATACACATACAAGCACAAAGACACAGATACTCAGATACAGACACATAAACACAGATACGTACACCGACACACACAGAAACATACAGAAACAGAAACAGACACTCGCACATGGATACCTACCCATATGTGACAATATGGGACATACACCCATAGACACACAGGCACAGACACACATAGAAACATAGACATTCACACATATAGGCAGACACAGACATACAGACACGCAAACACTGACACACAAACAGACACACACATAGACACAGGTGCTCACACACAGACACATGCACACATACATATACACATGCAAGAACACAGACACAGTTACTTAGACACAGACACATAAACAGAGATACATACATAGGCACACAGAGAAGTAGACACACAGATACACACAGAAACAGAGACAAACATACAGACAGACACATACACAGACACACATAGAGATTCATACACAGAAACATATACACAGAGATACACACACAGACACACACATACACATACAGACACACACAGAGATACTCACACACAGACACAAATAAACACACAGACACATAATCACACACAGTCATGCATAGTCACACACGAACACACGCACACGCACATACACACAAGGTCTTTCTCATGTGCTATGAATACATGAGTTATTCCTCCATGTACCAAATGCCATCTAAAATTATAAAACGTATCACGCTACTGGTTAAATCAAAATTTTCAATATCTTATGCCTGTTTTATGTTATTATACTTTTACTTATACCTTCATTGGCATTTAAGTTTTATTCTTTTGCTTTAAATTTGTCTATTAGTGCATTTTCTAAAAACTACAAAATTATCCAAACAGAACAGATTGAATTCTAAGGTTGAGAAGATTTTCTAATCGTAATTTGTGGTCCAATACAATGTGATAAAATAAGGTAGTATGTGTGCAGGTTCCCACCCTGAGGCTGTGGGCCAAATTCTTCCCCCAAATGGGAGGAAAGATTTCTGACACTAGTTAGAAACACCCAGGAAGTGTTGCTGGATCTATAGAATGGTACAGTGCATGTACTCAGGTAGTTTTCAGTGAACAGATTTAATTTGTAGAGATTTCATCCTATGTATTAGAATGTGTGTGTGTGTTTCCCCTGAAGTTATAAGGACTAGACTCTGTCTTAATTTCAGAGTATTATAACACCTTTATTATCATGGCTTCACATATTATAATGTATGAAAGAGTTATTTTTTCCCAAGGCTTGCAATTTTTTTTTTTTATATAATTTAAAGTATTTGCAAAGCTGTGCAGACAATGGACACATTCACAATGCGCAGGGGAATCTTTCTGTCAGGCTGCTCCTGGGGTAGTGATTAGTACTGTCCTCACTGCATATTTAAGTTCTCAGAATTGCTTATCTGTGCTGTGGATCACTGAAGAATCTGGTTGAGCTGTCGCTACTTTACATAATTAAGTTCTACTTGCCAGAAGAAGAAAGTAACAAATTATGGAGTGAAACAAACCTAAGGTTGGGCTTTTAAAATACTTTCTGTTCCTGTTATTTTTCCCATTTATAATCTGAAACAAAAGCAAAATAGATGAGATCAAGGATCAGTTGGCTGACAGCTCACATTTTCTCAAAAAATTCTAGGAATGTTCCTCCGCAGACCCCTCCACAGTCAGTAATAAACAGCAAATGCCATTAAGAAAACAACTTCTCATTGTTCAAAACCAGACTAATATGTGGGTGAGGCCAAAGGTCAGGGTAGGGAGAGATTTTGCATGTAGAGAAATTGGTCCAAGTGAACACTCGGCTACAGGACGTGTTGATGATGGAAGGGTCTCCCAGCCTTTGGAGTAGCATAGACTCACTTTGCAGCACTGCGTTTGACTCCTGCGTTTCTGTGTAAAATACAGGCCTAAACTGAGTCAGAAATAAACATTGCATGCCGGTAGGGATGTTCACACATTATGCAGGCCTGTGTGGATGAAATCAGACTGCTTGCTTCATTGTTCTGAATCTTTTATTTCTCTTTCCTCTGGATGGGCTAATGTCCCGAGCGGACTCCTGTTCCTTCTATTTATACGGTTTTCTAAGATGTGGTGGTGCCTTTCTCTGGTTAGTGTAATAGGAAAAAATTGCATTTGCTTATCTATTACAAATGAAAATCACTGGGGAATATAAAGAACACTTTCAATTCCACAACCATTATTTCATAAGCAATCAAATGCGGAGGAATGAAAGTCAAACACAGAGAAAAATGCTGATAGATTGGGTAATCTTCATGGCTCTCTGGGACCATCATTATTCCAGTGTTCTAGAAGAAAATGCAGATTTGAAAGATGGTAAACCCCAACCCGTGCAATCAATCACTCATCTCCTGTAGCAATAATAATTGCCCGGGAGGTGCTCTTCAGACATCAGCTATATAGTCATTCCTGTTTGTTCCAAGGCATACTAAATCTTATGTAAGATTACAGGATCGCTCCTGCCCGATTAGTATGTGGCTCCGGGATATTTTCAGAGACAGAGACTCGGTCCCATTCACCTGTGAATGATGAGGTCAAAGTCAGCTCTGCAGCTTCGAAGAGCAGGAGCCTTGACATTGTCTTTCCTCTAGAATACTCTGTCCTTTACGTCCAGATTTTAAAAATAGGCATCTGTCTGCCTTTTATGTATGTGTGCCACCTTCATAATCGGAAGGTGATTTTATTAATACAGTAAATCATAGTTGACTGATTCTCTAGAAGATGCTTTTTCTGGGTAAACTAAAAGCCTGGCATGGCTTTTCCTGATGTTCTTAAATATTTTATTAGCAGAGCCTCTTCACCACCCCTTCCTATTCATAGTCTCCTTCAGTTTAATGATTTAAAGCAGGTGATAGAGTTGTCGAAACTGGATTTCCAGTCAAAACAGTCTTTGAAAATGTGGTGTGTTTTCTCCCTTATTTTTCTCTTTATGAGTTGTCTCAGGCTCAAAAGGTCCAGATGGCAGTTTGGAGAAAGATTTATCTTGTTTGTAACTCATGTTCTGAGGGTTTTGGGGCCATTAAATTAAATATTATTGTTTTTACATCTTTTTAATAAAGATTTTGTTTTCCTTTTTGCACGTTCGCTCTAAAGGGAGCCTGAAACAGTACTTCCCTTCCACTGTGTTCTAGTGATGCTGCTCAGCGTGCCTGTGAGGGAAAGTCTATTGGCAGAGTTGGGGGAGTGGTGGGTCTGCCTAGATGTTCAGGGAGAAGGTTTTTTTTTATTCATTAGCAAGTTCCTTAATTATGGGCTGTTCAGGTTTCTCATCATCCTCAAATTTCATTTCTAATCATTTCCCCCAAAGAAAATGGAGGCTGAATATTCAAAGCATTATTAAATACAGGGAATTACAGATAACTTCTTTCCCTTTTATCTTTTTTTAAAATTGCGAATGACAGGGGAGAAGTCACAGGCATGTAGGCTACTACAGCATCTCTTGCCTTCAAACCTGTCTACTGGAACAAAACCACACAAATATTGGCAGGTGTCATAGTTCAGAGTTTGATTCATTGTCATAAATTACCATGCCACATAAGTGATACTCAGGATGAGAAAAAACTGATTCAACAGCTTCTCGTGTGTGCGCGTGTGCGCGTGTGTGTGGTGAGGGAGTAAGAAAGAGAGGGGAGGAAGGAGGGAAAAAGAGGGAACTAGAGAGGGAGAGGGAGTAAAATATCAACCTTGGCTATTGTTCTTCAGGTGTTGTCCATCTTGGTCTTTGAGACAAGTTCTGTTATTAACTTGCAGTTCCCTGATTCTGCTAGACTGGCTGACTAGTGAGCCAGAAAGATCCATCTGTTTCTGGCTCCTGGCTCCACCACTGCACGCTACACCTTTCCTTTTTTTTTTTAAAGGTGCCAGGCCTAGAGCTCCCGTCCTTATACTTGCATGATATAAATTCTTGACTCACAGAACTCTCCCTCCACTTTGTTTGTTTTCTTTTCAGTTACTACCCCTCATTCTCAAAGAACTGAATTCTAGCTACATAGATAGACTTTCTTCTGTTTTGAAGTTTACATAATACAAATGTAACAAGTACTTGTAATTTGTAAGTAAATATTATATATGGGGTATGTGTATTGTATAGCATAAATAAGGGCATATCAATGTGTATTGAAATATATCATGTAACATGATCCTATATTTGTCATTGTAAATAAAATGATATAATAATATATTTGGTCTGGCTTTCTTGTTGTTTTGTTTGTTTGTTTGTTTTTCGAGACAGGGTTTCTCTGTGCAGCCCTTGCTGTCCTGGAACTCACTCTGTAGATCAGGCTGGCCTCGAACTCAGAAATCCGCCTGTCTCTGTCTCCCGAGTGCTGGGATTAAAGGCGTGGGCCACCACCGCCTGGCTTGGTCTGGCTTTCTTTAATCTGGAATGTGTTTACAAAATTGAAGATTTGTTCACATTGTTGTGTGTAGCTTTATATTGCTCAATTATTCACTAAATTTGACTGTTAATTCGATATTATGTTTGTAAATAGACAGTTTTTTTCCTTAGCAAGATAAGAGTGTTTAAAGGCATATAATCAGGAACTGAGACTTTTTTATTGAAAGCCTAGTTTATGTATATACATATGTTTATACATATATTGGTCAAGTCACTTCCATTGCTTAAGCCTTTACTGATAAGTGGGGATAGTGATACCTTCCTTCTGGGCCAGGTCCTTATGGAGGTACTTACTTGTGGGGCACAAACGGGGTTCTGAGTCTGCTCTGGGCTCGGCAGCTGGGAGAGGCAGATGTGGGGAGTTTGACTGTGCACTCCCCCACGTAACCGCCCAGCAGGCTTCAGACTGTGGGAAGCCATAGGATCCTACTCTAGGAGTGAGGAAGGCGCAGTCTGGGGTCCCCGGGGACTTGCTGGAGTTGGGCTCTGATGCTCGGGCACCACAGATACTGCTGTTGGCCGCAGAAGAGCCAGTTCTGGGGTCCCTGGGCCACACGGAGGCCAGGGACATCAGGTTCTCAGTCTCGGACATCCCAGACACCACTGTATGTGGAGCTAAGAACAGACTCTGGCTCTGGGGCCTAAGGGAAAAGGGCAGGAGGAGAGAGCTCTAGCAGGTTACTACTGGGAGGGGAGTAGTTCTAGGCAGGTTTGGCTGGTGAGTTGGCTTGGCTGGTGGCTGTGGTTAGAACGCAGGGAGGCCTCCTAGAGGGAGGTTAGATGCTCAGCGCATTGGGAGAAGACCTGCTCCATTGCTCCAGCAAGGCAGCCCTGATGAGAAGTGGCAGTCCATGGTTTTAAAGCGTTTATTGTAGAAAAACAGAGAGAGGGAGAGAATAGAGAAGTAGAGGCCAGCCATGGCCACGTGGAGAGTGAGGAAGGGAACGAAGAGGGAAGGGGAGTGAGGGGGCAAGAGTAAGAGCAAGAGAGCAAGGATGGGGCAAGCAGCCCCTTTTATAGTGGGCTGGGCCATCCTGGCTGTTGCCAGGTAACTGTGGGGAGGAGCATACCTGGCTATTGCCAGGTAACTGTGAGGTTGGAGTCCAGACAGAATACCAAGAGTTCCGGGCATTGCCTATGTGACTGATGGCCATATACCTCTCTGCAGGGGGCTGTGAGAGGCTGTAGTTGCAGACAGGAGCCAGAGGCCCAGGAGGTGTGGCAGAACACCTGCTGTCCCTTAGGGTCACCAGGGTTCCAGGCCTGTGCTTGACGGGGACCAGGCTGTCTGTGCACAACTTACTGCCCCACACTTACTCACTTTTATTGACAAATGAAAAGCATCTTTAAAATACCCAGCATGCGGACAGCAGCATATATATGGAAACGATGACCAGTTCCCTAACTGGAATAGATTCTTTTCCTTATGTAATGTATCCTGATTATGCTTTCCCGTTCCTTAATTCCTCCCAGTTCCTCTGCATGTCTCCTCTCAAACAGAATATACTCCCTTTAAATCTCTCATTAGAAAACAAACAGGTTCTAAGGGATAATAACATACAGTAAGATAAAACGAACACTAACGCATTGGAGCTGGACAAGACAAACAGAAGGAAAAGAACCCAGGATAAGGCGTAAGGATCAGAGACCCACTCATTCACTTGCTCAGGAATCCCATAAGAATATTAAAACTGGAATAATACACACAGAGGACCTGGAGCAGACACCTATGCAGACTCTGTGCTTTCTGCTTCAATCTCTGTGAATTCATGTAAGCTTTTACCATGTTGATTTAGTGAGCCTTGTTTTCTTGGTGTTTTTCATCCCCTCTGGCTCTGGTTTTTTTTTTTTTTTTTTTTTTTTCTTTTACCTCCTCTTCCATGGGGTTTGCTGAGCCCTAAGGGGGAGGATTTGATAGAGACATTCATTAATGTCTGAGTGTTCCAAGGTTCCTTTCTCTGTATAATGTCTGACTGTGGGTCTTTGTGCTTGTTCCCATCTATTGCAGGAGAAATCTGCGAAGATGCTGGAGCAAGGCACTGGTCTATGAGTATAGCAGAATATCATTAAAAGGCATTTTATCATGATTTCTCCTTTTTTTTTTTTTTTTAAAGACCAGTCGTTTTTGCTTTTACCAGTTCCTGGGCTATCTAGTTTTGGTTCTTGATCACTCAAACAAATTTCAGGAATGGGCTCCATCTTCTGGAGTGAGCTTTAAGTCAAATCAGACATGGGTTGGCTACTCTCCCAAGCTTTGTGCCGCCATTGCCCTAGCATATTTTGCAGGCAGGACTTCATTGTAGATCAAAGGTTTTGTGGCTGGGTTGTTGTTTCTCTTTTGGTAGCCTGCATGAGTACTTTCCCACACACAAAGACAGCAGGTGATGGCCTTAAGAAGGCACAGGCTTGACCTTTGTTAATGAGTTGTGTAGGTATTGTCTTCATTCAGCAACGAAACCTTGACATAGGTTTGTGGAAAGCAAGCTATAGTCTTGAAAACAGCATGGGCTGTTTGCAGATTTCTGAAGGATTCCTTTGGTCAATAGCTCAATTGGGATATAACAGAATCCTGGTACTAGAAGCTTCATTTGGGGACAAGAGATGGCCAATTGGAACTCTGACTTCCCCATGGGACTGAATTTTCTTCTGTCCTCATTGCTTTAAATTCTGAGAACAGAACAGGGAGCAATGCACACTACTTATTAAAAGCAGGATAGAGTTTGCTTTGTCAGGATTAAAAGGAGTTCTTGACATCATTTATCCTTTGTCCCCTCTTCATTAATTTTAAAGTCAAGTATTTACATTTAATTTTCTGTAGTTTATTGTTTAATTAAAAACCCCAATTACTCACTGGGCATCTAAAAAATAATAATGCAGTATATAATGAAGAAAATTTAGTTTACTATGACTACATTTTCACAAAATGAGGCAGAAATTCTAGCTACACAAAAGTTATACCTTTTTTTTTAATCTACTTCCCTGGCTATTTACTGTTAAGGTTGGCTCCAGAAGGGGGAAAAATAAAATTAAAAGGAGAGTCTTTGTAGTACTTGTAGTCAAAGATATTTTATGGGCCAACATGCCCAGGATCAAAGGAGCAGAGGTGAAGAGGACACAACATCTGTCACAACACTGGGAGTAACTGGGACCAGAGGGTCCTAGGCAGGTAGGAACTCTGCCAGTCTAGTGACACTGGTTCCTTTCAGTCTGTCTGGGCTGGTGATCTGAGCAGACTTTGGGCACAAATTTTGCAGCCAGTCTCACAACACCCAGAGGAATCTCCATTCCTAGGTGCTCTAATGAGCCCAGGATCATAGGATCCCAGAATCACAGGATCACAGAGACAGCTTGAATCTGAGGAGTTCTGACACAATCTGGATCACAGGTAGGACAGGCCCCAGTCAGATTTAAGCCACAACAGGTAGCACTAGAGATAACCAGATAGCAGGAGGCAAGTATAAGAACATAAGCAACAGAAATCAAGGTTACTTGGCATCATCAGAACCCAATTCTCCCACCATAGCAAGTCCTGGACACACCACCACACCACAAAAGCAAAATTCAGATCTAAAATCACTTCACATGACTATGATACAGGACTTTAAGAAGGGCATTAAATAACTCCTCAAAGAAATACAGGAGAACATAGGTAAACAGCTAGAAGCTCTTAAAGAGGAAACACAAAAATCCCTTAAAGAACAACAGGAAAACACAATCAAACAGGTGAAGGAAATGAGCAAAACCATCCAGGATCTAAAACTGGAACTAGAAACAATGAAGGAATCACAAGGGAGGACAACTCTGGAGTTAGAAAACCTAGGAAAGAGATCAGGAGTCATAGATGCAAACATCACTAACAGAATACAAGAGGTAGAAGAGAGAATCTCAGGGGCAGAAGACACCATAGAAAACATTGACACAACAGTCAAAGAAAATACAAAAAACAAAAAGCTCCTAACCCAAAACATTCAGGAAACCCAGGACGAAATGAGAAGACCAAACCTAAGGATAATAGGTATAGAAGAGAGTGAAGATTCCCAATGTAATGGGCCAGTAAATATCTTCAACAAAATTATAGAAGAAAACTTCCCTAACCTAAAGAAAGAGATGTCCATGAACATACAAGAAGCCTACAGAACTCCAATTAGATTGGACCAGAAAAGAAATTCCTCCTGTTACATAATAATCAAAACACCAAATGCATTAAACAAAGAAATAATTTTAAAAGCAGTAAGGGAAAAAAAGGTCAAGTAACATATAAAGGCAGGCCTATAAGAATTATACCAGACTTCTCACCAGAGACTATGAAAGCTAGAAGATCCTGGGCAAATGTCATATAGACCCTACAAGAACACAAATGCCAGCCCAGGCTACTATACCCAGCAAAACTCTCAATTACCATAGTTGGAGAAAACAAGATATTCCATGACAAGACAAAATTTATACAATATCTTTCCATAAATCCAGCCCTACAAAGAATAATAGAGGGAAAACAACAACATAAGAAGAAAAACTACACCCTAGAAGAAGCAAGAAAGTAATCTTTCAATAAACCCACACAAACCTAATTCCACTTCTAGCAACAAAAATAACAAGAAGTAACAATTACTTTTTCTTAATGTCTTAATATGAAAATTAATATTACAACATATCCTAATTGATTGAAATCCAAAAATATGAGGAATTAGAAATTTGTTGGCTGTTATCCAGTGGTCTCTCTAATTTGGTAATTGGAGAAATAGGTCCAATATTGTACAATCCATATACACTTTCTGCTTGTTTGTACGTGACAGTGTCTTGCTGGGTTCCACATAATGGTCTTGAAATCAGGCTTCTCCTATCTTAGCCTCTCTATTAGTAGGATTGTTTATTTGATGTTTTACACTATGTATGTTTACTATGGTTTTCCAGAACAGCATACATATTTCAAAAGTTTATACAGCCAAAAGAAACATAGACAATTAACTTGGGAAGTGACTTGTAAGAGAACAACAAAAAGTGAGACTGAATGCTTTACTTGATGTTTGTAACTATTGTATCAAGTTTGAAGAAGAGGACTTTATATGTTACTCTTTCTCTGAGATGAATGCTTTTCAAAATCACCACAGCCAATGAACCAGATTCTTACCTTCACCTAATGTCTGTGCCACCCTCCAAGTAGAATCATTGTTCATTGAAACAGTTGGTAAATGACTTCATGGATAGACCATCTTAATACACAAGCCATTTCTTAAATGAATGTAACCTGTTCTCTGTGGGGAGAATGATGACAATCACTCAAGCCAAATAGCTTTGACCATAGCAGGAAATCTGTTTCCAAAAATTGTGCCTATAATTCATTCCTTGGCGAAGCAGAACTGTCAACTCTCAGCTTAGCTACAATGAAGGTAAAATCTTTGGTGATGTGAGGGTCTTTGAAATACAGCCTTATTACAATGAACTCCAATGTCTAAAAATTGTTCTTATTTTGGGCTTATACCACAGTAAGAGCCAGGATTTTAAATTCTACTAAAAACAAAACAAAGAAACAAAAAGACTTTATTTATTTATGTTCATTTAAAAAAAATACTAGTAGTGGTGTATTCTTTTAAAATATACAGTTAATATACTTGGAATTATTTCAAATTTATACAGAGGCAAATGTATATATTTTTAGTATTGCTGTAGACAAGCATCTACACAAGACTGTTCAATTGATTGTTGTTTTATATCAAACAATATTTAATAATACTCCTTTTTATTGTTACAATATTTTATAAATTTTAAAGAATATGACAAAATAAAAAAATGAAAGGTATTAAAGGGGGTCTCTGGGAGGAGTTGGGGTACAAAAGGGAAACAAGAATATGATATAATTCTACTTACTTCAAATATGTTTTTAAATGTTAACAAATTCAGGTAAATTGAAATCATGTATCTTTTCTCATAATAATGCAATAAAACTTAAATCCCTAAACCAAAAAGAAAAAAAAAGTTATCTTATGGGATGAGGAGGCAGCTTGCATATGGGCTGGATCTAGGCCTCCCCACACATATGTAGTAGATGGACATCTTGGTCTTCATGTGGGTCCTGTACGACTTGAATGGGTGCTATCCCAAAAGCTGTTGCCTGTAGTTGGTATGTGTTCTTCTAGCTGGGCTGCCTTGTCTCGTCTCAGTGGGAGAGGAACCACCCAGCCTCTCAGAGACTTGAAGTGCCAGGATGAGTGAGCCCCACCCTCTCAGAGAAGAGGATGGGTTGGAGAAAAGGATTGTGGGAGTCAGTGACTGGGAGGGAGGCAGTGAGTGGGATGTAAAGTGAATAAGTTTAAAAAAGTTTAAAAAAATTAAAAAAAAGAAAATCCTCTTTCACATTTTTCTGAATTAATAAAATTTAAAGGATCAAAAAAATGATCATTACTGTCAGTTTGTAATTCCAGTGCACAAACTATGTTAGATAATATTTTTCAGTATGCATAGATATATTCTTGTTTTGCTATATATCATATAATTTGTGTTTTTATTGTTTGCAATTTCAGTCTATAAATACCTTAAAGTTTTCAATGTCTTTAGGTACTTCTCTGAGAAGATGGTTCAAGAAAAATTGTACTGCTAATGCCTACTGCTTTAGTCTAAAAGTCTCCAACTTCCACGTTGCATTGGTATAGAGTTTGTGAAAACAATTTCTAGAAAGCGAACCTAGAATGCTTGGCTTTAGACTTACCAGCTTTTAGGACCATAAGGAATGAAATTCTGTTCTTTACAATTACCTAGTCTCAGATATTATGTTATAGCATCACGTACATCATACTACACCTAGATTACTAGGTTATTCCAAAGATGTAAGGGTAACTGTTTTATGGAGCAAGTCCTGACTGTAGTTTATCTTCAAATACAAACAAGTTCACATTTGTGAATGTGAACTCTAAGTCTCATTTGCTCCTTATCTATGCAGACAGAGAAGTGCTGCCAGTAAACACAGTTTTGAAGAGGTTTATATAATGCAAATGTTAAATATTTGAATAAGTCAAATCCTGTGTCAACCCAAGATGGTGAGAGATGGTGAGAGGGAACCTCAGTGCTCCTTGAAATTGTATAGAAGCTTCGTGATTAAGATAAGATTTGATCAGACCAAAATTGTACCTCTTCAACATTTGCCTGTGCTTATTATGCCTGTGTCTTAGAGTTATTGCTGTGATGAAACAATATGGCCAAACTTGGGGAAGAAAGGGTTTATTTGGTTTATCCTTCCACATCACAGTTCATCATCAAAGGAAGTGAGGACAGGAACCTAGAGGCAGGGGCTGATGCAGAGGTCATGGAGGAGTGCTGTTTACTGGCTTGCTCGCCTTGCTTTGCTCAGCTTGCTTTCTTATAGAACCCAGGACTATCAGTCCAGGAATTGCACCACCTACCGTGGGCTGGGCCCTCCCTCAACAATCATTAATTAAGAAAATGACCAGCAGTCTTGCCTGCAGCCCAATTTTATAAAGATACTTTCTCAATTGTAGTTTCTGCCTCTTAGATATCTCTACCTTCTCTTAAGTTGGTATAAAATTAGACAGCCTGGTGTGTATGTGAGCTGGTATGGATAAAGCACTATATAGTCTTCTTCAGGAGGACGTCTTTCCCAGGGGACTATCACTAGAATAATTTCAGAGGAAATAGAATAGGTACTTGTAGTTTGTTGTGTGCTGCTATAGCAGAATATCTGAGACTTGATAATTGTAAAGAACAGAATTTCATTCGGTATGGTTCTGAAAGCTGATAAGTCTAAAGCTGAGGCATAGTCAGATTTACTGAATATATTTATTTTATCATCAAATCTTCCAGAGGTGAAGAATACTATTCTTTATATTATCACAAGGGCAGAAGAGCAAAGAAAAACTACTTCTAAATGTCCTGTTCAAAGGTGTGGGGTTCTTGTGGCCTAATCAACTCAGAAAAGCTCTATGTTTCAATGACACATTAGTTTTAGGATAACGTCCATACAATTGCAGTGAACTTCGTTTTCTGGGGACAGTTTGATTTTATTGTTTAAGTCCTAGGTCCTAGGAAACCTTAGTCAGGTAAACAGACATGGTGTTTCACTGTATGAAGAAGTGTTAGTCCACAGCCGTCTCCATCACCAGCCTATATAGCTCCTACTGCTTGGGAGCTATATGTTAAAGTGTACCAAGATCACATGTTAGCATCAGTTGTCATTACTCAGTTTTCGGCAAGTGTTTGTTATGTTCATCAGCCTAGGATTCCACTTTAGATGCAAAACTGAAACTCCACTGAGGAGTAACTATGGACAAGGAGGAAAATAAGAGAAGATTCATTTGTTAAGCATCAAAGAGCCTATGAAGGCACTTCACAGGAATGGTTCAGAAATTCAGATGTGCCTACCATCCCAGCACTCAGAAACCAGTGCAGGAAGATCAGGCCCAGGAGGTTTAAATAAAGAACGCTGTAAAATGAGAGAGGCAGAAAAGGAGGAGAGAGGGAAGAGATAAGGAAGGGTTAGAAGAAGGCACTGGAAAGCTGGCAAAGGTTTTAGACTGATGAATGACTAAGGTCTTTCAGAAGTAGGACTCACCATCTCCTGCTGATGATCTCTTATCCTAAATGAGAAGTAGAACTTCATACTTTCTGAAAAAAGTGAACTTTGTGTATTTTGGGATGGGACCTAAGTTTAAAAATGAAATTTACTTCATGTTTCTTAGTCACTTTATAAATAGCCTAAGAGTAATTCTGTCCAATATTTAAAAAGAATATTTTTGTACATAAAACAGAGCCCCTTGGTATATGTTTCCTACTTGTGGAGTCAGGTCAGTGTTTGAAGTTACAGATTTGGGGGGCAATGTGTAGTCTTTGTTTTGGAGTTTTAGATTAGGAGTGCTCCACTGCACTTAACTTGAATTGAGACAAAAGACTTGAGATAAAATCAGATTTGCTCTTAAATCCTGGTTCTATATTTTTCTAACAACTCGAGACAATGCTTTCTCCAACCAGAGTTTGTATTTGTGAAATTACAGGAAATAATGTATGTGAATACTTAGGGAGTGCCATTACTTAGTTCTGCCCCTGCTAGTACATGTATTCAGGGATATTTTGCAAGGAAATCTGTGTCCTCTTCTCCAGGCCTCCTGTCTCCATTTTCTTCTTGATGTGTACATAGGCTCATTGATGCCTTTCCTGGAAATCACTAGGGTTTTTTTTTTGTTTGTTTGTTTGTTTTTTGTTTTTTGTTTTTTGTGGCATCTGTGCATATGAGTACAAAGTAGACAAACAACAACCAAATATACAAAGGATGGTCTTGGGCTTAGGTGATGATTAATCTTAATTGGCAACTTGATTGGATTTAGAATCGCATAGGACACATACCTTTGAGTATGTCAGTAAGAGTGCTTCTGAGAGATTATCTTGAGTGAGACCCTATTCTTACATGTGGTGCAGTCTCAGAAGAGGTAAAAAGGAGAAAGCAAGTGGGGGACCAGCACTCATGTTCTGCTGTCAGCTCACTGGTGAGTAACTAAGAGGCCATACTGAATGTTTTCTATTATCATAAATAATATATATAATGAGTACATTAATATAAGATATATTACTAACATATCAAAATACAGAGAATAGAGTATGTTTTTCTCTAGAAAGTAAAGAAAGAAAAGGCATGGTTAAGTAAGCCCTATTCACTTTTTTTTTATTTCTTAGCCCATTTAGTTCAGAGTTTCTCAAAGTGAGATTGCACATAAATATAATAGGAACTCACCATGCAACATTATTGTAGCACTTACTAAAAATATAGCTTCTAGGTCATCCTGGAAACTTTCTGAATCATGTCTCTGATGTACAGTAATGCCTAAGAACTGTGTTCAGGTTTTCACTCTCTTCAACAATGCTAACTAGTTTTATATCGAAGGGAAAAGAGGTCTTCTACATCCCTTAGTTCCAAGTGCCGTGCGTTTGCACTGTGTTTTCTGCAAAGGGGAGTTTGTTCTGCTGCGGGAACTATTTCACGTTTGGGAGTCAGCAATGTCTATGAACTCAATGCCTAACAATATGGACAGCAGAATCGACAACCTGTGGCCCTGTGGAGTCAGTTCTTTTGCACAACCTTTTAAGATTTGAATAATGGTCACTGTGTCTGTTGGAGTTAGATTTAATAATGTCATTTACTGGAGAGCTGGTGAACTGGTTCGAGGCCTTTTCTTTTTCTTTTTGTATAAGGCCAGACATGAAATACTTTAGACTTTGTTAACCACGTAATTTGTGGTGTGCTGTACTGGAAACAGCCAAGGAAAATACCTAAGTGAATGAACAAGACTGCCTTCCAATAAAACTTTTTAAAAATTATTTATAAAAGCTGTCTTTATATCTTGCATTTGACCTATAAATATTGACATCCTTCCTTAGAAAGGCTATAGTACTCAATATAATGGCTAAAACTGTAGCATGGATATCGAATAACTAATTGTGAGCTGTATTTGTGCGAGCATAGTGGTGAGAATATTGTCTTTGTTTTTTGGTTCTACTCTCTTACTATGGATGCTACATTAGCTCTTTTATGGCCAATCAAACCTTGAGTTAGTTTGTAAATATAGTCACAAATTGTCCTCTCCCCAAATGACTGAGTCTATTTCCAAGTCCTTTTAAGTGTAACACAGTATAAGAGACATTGTATGAGCTCTCACCTTAGGCTCCAAAAGGCCCCTGAATCTTCCACTGTTGCTGTGTATCCTACTGTACATCACACAGAAGAGTCTGGTGGCTATCTGACTGCTTCAGCTGAGATGGGTGAGCCCATCTGAGGACAATGTAAGCCCAATGTATCAAGTCACATAGTAGTGGTTAGAGTAAGGTGGTTTTCATTGTTTTGTTGGCTCGCTTGCTTTAAGCTCCTTGTTTGAGTGCTTTGTCATACAGAGATGGACCTACTACGGATGTCAATGGGTAGCAAGGTCACAAGCTAAGCGTGAAAGTGGGGGGCATGTGTTTGAAATTTCAGTAGAAAATATGAAACGGTAAAGTGGGTGATGGCACATCCAGGAATGTTCTAGAATGAAGTAAGGAAATAAAGGCAGTCTTCTGGGGCATACTAAAAATTTACTTGAGGCTGCATGTTCTGGCACTCACCAGCCAACACTTTCAAAACTGAGTCAGGGGGATCATGAGTGTGAAACTAGTCTGAGCAACACAGTGCAATTCTGTCTCATGAACCCCTTGAGTTGAGTGAACTTAATGGGATCCATGAATGTTGCGGTAAATTTTTAACCCAATTTACCCAATCGATGAATTCACAACTCAATTAATTGGTATACAAGCTACTCACCTAGATTGGGCAGATCTACCACTATACTACTCTATTCCCATCTATTAGATCTCATATGACTTGTGATTTTTCCAAGCCATTTGCTTCAGCTCCATCTTCCTTCCACCTCATCCTCCTCTGTTGTCCTCCTATCCAGTCTCCTCGCCCCCGCCCCTTGCTGCCCAATCATTGGCCTTAGCCTTTATTTGAAAAGTTAAGGTGGTGAGAATGTTCACAAGGCACCTGTATATGTGATTCGCTCCTTGTCTGCAGTGACTTCCAGGAGAGGAGAATCAGCATCAAAATACAAAACCACAGCTATCCGCAGAGCATGAACTTTAGATTAAGGCCAGAAAATGGCATGTGGTGATTTCAGGTGTGCTCCTGCCTTGCAGCTTGTAGGTACTGAGGTGGATTTAACTGGGGGTATCTTATTTTAACAAGTGAGCACGTTGGAGAAACGAATGAGCTGGGAGGTTTAACAGAATCAGAGGAAGTGACTGTAATATAAATGGGCATAGAGTTTGCTGTTGTGACAGCCAGGGATCTCATAAGGCTCATCGCACGTAGGCTTCACTGAACTGTTGTATGGATCCGTGGGGGAAGGGTGCTGGTAGGATAAGCTTTGGCTTCCAGAAAGGTCGGTCCTTAAACTCAAGGGAGAGAACATACTTTTCTAATTTGGCCCTCCCGGGCCTCATTTCTTAGAATTCCCTCCACCCTTCCACACTTATATATTCTATTTAGGGAGGGGGATGAGAAGCCATGCCCATTTTGGCGTTTTATACTCCAAGTGCTGGTCAGATGCGTTGATTTCGGAGTTTCTTGTCTCCTTGTTGGCCTTAGTACCACAGGAGAACCCGTGACTGGGTTCTCCTTTAGCCTTTCCAGTGATGTATTTGCTTGCATGGAAATGGAAACCAGCTCCTGGAAGACATGTTTTTTTGTTTTTTGTTTTTGTTTTTGTTTTTGTTTTTTTTTGAGGTCAGAGGTGGTGAGAGATGTGTATGCATTTATTTCTGCCCATTCTCATGTGTTCCCACTTTAATTTTTTTGTTGTTGTTTATTTGTTTTTGATTCCATTCTTTCTTTTCAGATTCCTGTTTTAAGTCCTGCCTTCCTGCCTCATGGACCTACTCCCAGCGTTTGATGTGAAGACAACGACTTTTTAGACAGTGAGTAACCAAGCCATCATGTTTGTGCAGCCCAGTCTCCCACTTCTACTTTAAATCTGCATATGCGCTTCTGTCTGAAAGTCTGCAGAAGACTGACTATGGGTAATTTTTAAATGGAAAAGACAAAGGGTCATTTTTTTTTCTTTCGAGACAGGGTTTCTCTGTGTAGCCCCTGGCTGTCCTGGAACTCACTCTGTAGACCAGGCTGGCCTTGAACTCAGAAATCTGCCTGCCTCTGCCTCCCAAGTGCTGGGATTAAAGGCTTGCACCACCACTGCCTGGCAGTAATTTTTAAATGGAAAAGACAAAATGTCTTTTTTTTTTGCTTGTGAGTGGAGTATCTATCTAACAGTAGATACACATATGTAGGTGGCATGAAAGCAAAAGTGTGGTTTTGGGAAGAGTAGACCCAGCAAAAGGTGGGGACGAACCGTGAAAGGTGACTTGGAGCAAGATGCAATGATACTTACAGATGAAATTGTTGTGATGAAATCCATTGTGTATATACTAACTAAAAAAATTAACTGCAACTTAATTGTAGAATTTCAAATGTCTTATGACACAAGATGCTGTTTTACAGCATTAATAAATAAGTTCACTGTATCAATAAATATTTAACAAACCTATTCTTTGGGTAACACAGTAACACAGCATTTTTTTTTTTCATTTGCGGTAAGTTGGAATGATTAGTAAGTGCATTAAAAAAATTCCTCCAACATTTTAACAGATCATTTTAACTTTTGATGACCATTTTCTGTCATTGCCTTTAATAACGGTGAGAGATTTTTTTCTGAGCCCTCTAAGACCTCCACAAACAGCACCTCAACTTTCCCCTGACCCAGTTCTCTACTCCTACAAAAATTCATTGCTTTTCTGTATTGAGTTTAACCAATTAACTGTGTCACTCTGGTTTCAAATTACTGGTCTGAAACATGATTTCGGCTCCCTGCTTTTATATTAATTTCTTTAATCTTTGCTCCCGTTTTCTTCCACCTGGCCCCCTTGCTGATGAATTCTCTGTAAACTCTTTAGGTGTCCTTGATTCCATGTAATCCCCTCCTGGTTTGTTCCATGGATGGGCTTTCTTGCTGCACTCTCCTTCCTCCTTCCCCTTCCCCTTCCCTCTCTCCTCTCCTTTTCCCCTTCCTCCCCTTCCCCCCTACCTCTCCAGCAGTTTTTTTCTCATCTCTGTATTTTTCTTTTCTTTGTCTACTAGAATTATACTTCTCAAACCTGTCTATTCTCTAGCCTGTCCTGTTCTTTAGTCTTTCTGAGTGTTTTCCCTGTTAAATATCTTTTCCACCCCGTCACTTCTACATCTGCTCCTCACACCCCTCATCAACTTTCTCTTCTGTTCTAAAGACTCTGATTTTCATTAAGGATACTGTATTTCAGAGGTAGAATAACCTTGACTTTGGGTCAAAACAGGACACACACACACACACACACACACACACACACACACACACACACACACACATCTTTTATCCTGTTTCCTCTATGGCTGATCTAAAGTGTAATATGACCAAAATTGGTATCCTTGAGCCACAGTTCTGGCTTTCCATGTTAGTATCCCAGTCTGCAAACAGTGGATCATTTTCTTTCTTTTTTTTCTTTTAATTTTTTTATTAGATATTTTTTTTATTTACATGTCATATGATTTCTCCGTTCCCAGTTTCCACTAAACAAAAAAACAAAAACAATAACAAAAAAAAACAGACCAACCCCCCCAAAAACATCAAGAACAAACCCTTGTTGCCTCCCCCCTCCCCCTGCTTGCCACCTCACCATCTCCCACTTATTGGCCCTGGCATTCCCCTACACTGGGGCACAGAACCTTCACAGGGCCAAGGGCCTCTCCTCCCATTGATGATCGACTTTGCAATCCTCTACTATACACATGCTGCCAGAACAATCAGTCCCACCATGTATAGTCCTTGGTTGGTGGTTGAGTCTCTGGGAGCTCTGAGGGTATTAGTTAGTTCATCCTAAGGGGCTGCAAACCCTTCAGCTCCTTTGGTCCTTTCTCTAACTCCTTCATTGTGGACCCTGTACTCAGTTCAACGGATGGCTGTGAGCCTCTACATCTGTATTAGTCAGGTACTTTCAGAGCCTCTCAGGAGACAGCTATATCAGCCTGGCTTGCCCTTTCTTCAGTCTCTGCTCCATAGTTAGTCTCTGCAACTCCTCCCATGGGTATTTTGTTCCCCCTTTTAAGAAGGGATGAAATGTCCATATTTTGGTCTTCCTCCTTCTTCAGTTTCTTGTTTGTGGATTGTACTCTGTGTATTCTGATCTTCTAGGCTAATATCCACTTATCGGAGAGTGCATACCATGTGTGTTCTTTTGTGATTGGGTTACCTCACTCAGGATGATATTCTCCAGATCCATTCATTTCCCTAACAATTTCATAAATTGATTGTTTTTATAGCTGAGTAGTACTCCATTGTGTCGATGTACCACAATTCCTGTATCCATTCCTCTGTTGAGGGACATCTGGGTTGTTTCCAGTTTCTGGCTATTATAAATAAGGCTGCTATGAACATGGTAGAGCATGTGTACTTATTACATGTTGGAGCATCTTCTGGGTATATGCTCAGGAGTGGTATACCTGGGTCCTCCGGTAGAACTATGTCCAATTTCCGGAGGAACTGCCGAACTGATTTCCATAGTGGTTGTAGCAGCTTGCAATCCTATCAGCAATGAAGGAGTGTTCCTCTTTCTCCACAATCTCTCCAGCATCTGCTGTCACCTGAGTTTTTTTATCTTAGCTAATCTGACTGGTGTGAGGTGGAATCTCAGGGTTGTTTTGATCTGCATTTCCCTGATGACTAAAGATGTCGAACATTTCTTTAGGTACTTTTCAGCCATTCGGTATTCCTCAGTTGAGAATTCTTTGTTTAGCTTTGTATGCTATTTTTTTTTTTAAATAGAGTTATTTGGTTCTCTGGAGTCTAACTTCTTGAGTTCTTTGTATACATTGGATATTAGCCCTCTATCAGATGTAGGATTGGTAAAGATTTTTTCCCAATTTGTTGGTTGCTGTTTTGTCCTATTGACAGTGTCTTTTGCTTTACAGAGGCTTTGCAGCTTTATGAGGTCTCACTTGTCAATTCTTGATCTTAGAGCATAAGCTATTGGTATTCTGTTCAGGAAAATTTTTCCTGTGCCCATGTGCTCAAAGGTCTTCCCCACTTTCTTTTCTATTAGTTTCAGTGTATCTGGTTTAATGTGGAGGTCCTTGATCCACTTGGACTTGAGCTTTGTACAAGGAGATAAGAATGGATCGATTTGCATTCTTCTACATGCTAACCGCCAGTTGAGCCAGGACCATTTGTTGAAAATGCTGTCTTTTTTTCTACTGGATGGTTTTAACTCCTTTGTCAAAGATCAAGTGACCATAGGTGTGTGGGTTCATTTCTGGATCT
>NW_022196891.1:40385443-40386627 GCF_008632895.1 Mastomys coucha | reverse complement strand
CATGAGCATAGGAGATCTTTCCATCTTCTGAGATCTTCAATTTCCTTCTTCAGAGACTTAAAGTTCTTATCAAATAGATCTTTTACTTGCTTAGAGTCACACCAAGGTATTTTATATTATCTGTGACAATTGTGAAGGGTGTTGTTTCCCTAATTTCTTTCTTAGCCTGTTTATCCTTTGTGTAGAGGAAGGCCACTGATTTGCTTGAGTTAATTTTACATCCAGCTACTTTGCTAAAGTTGTTTATCAGGTTTAGGAGCTCTCTGGTGGAATTTTGGGGGTCATTTGAGCATACTATCATGTTACACAGCTTTTGTGTTTCTATATATCTGACTTCATTTAGCACAATATTCTCCACTTCACTTTAAATGACAATTATTTGCTTTTTAAGATTACATGGCAATCTGTATGTATATAAAATAACTCTTAATAATTCATTCATGGATGACATTTAAATTTAATTCTTCACTGTTATGAGTGATACTATAATGAGCATGGAAGTACAGATAATCTCTGACAGACCAATTTTTATTACCCATGGATATGTAATAAGATATGTAATAAGACTTGAGCTTTGTCATGGAGATAGAAATGGATCTATTTGCATTTTTCTACATGCTAACCTCCAGTTGAACCAGCACCATCTGGTTTTAGCTCCTTTGTCAAAGATTAAGTGACCATAGGTGTGTGGGTTCATTTCTGGGTCTTCATTCTGTTCCATTGATCTACCTGCCTGTCACTGTACCAATACCATGCAGTTTTTATCACAGTTGCTCTGTAGTACAGCTTAAGGTCCAGGATTGTGATTCCACCAGAGGTTCCTTTATTGTTGAGAATAGTTTTCGCTATCCTGGGTTTTTTGTTGTTCCAGATGAATTTGCAAATTGCTCTTTCTAAGTCTGTGAAGAATTGAGTTGGAATTTTGATGAAATTGCATTGAATCTGTAGATTGCCTTCGATAAGAAGGCCATTTTTACTATATTAATCCTGCCAATCCATGAGCATGGGAGATCTTTCCAGCTTCTGAGATCTTCAATTTCCTTCTTTAGAGACTTAAAGTTCTTGTCAAACAGATCTTTTACTCGCTTAGTTAGAGTTACACCAAGGTATTTTATGATATTTGTAACTATTGTGAAGGGTGTTGTTTCCCTAATTTCTTTCTCTGCCTGTTTATCCTTTGTGTA
>NW_022196891.1:40355008-40383903 GCF_008632895.1 Mastomys coucha | reverse complement strand
AGCTTTTTTCTTGGAACCATTGGCTTGGAGAATTGTTTTCCAGCCTTTTATTCTGAGGTAGTGTCTGTTTTTGTCACTGAGGTGAATTTTCTGTATGCAACAAAATGTTGGATCCTGTTTACGTACCCAATCTGATAGTCTATGTCTTTTTATTGGAGAATTGAGTCCATTGATATTAATAGATATTAAGGAAAAGTAGTTGTTGCTTTCTGGTTTGTTGTTGTTGTTGTTGTTAGAGCTGGAATTCTGTTCATGTGGCTATCTTCTTTTAGTTTTGTTGGAAGATTATATTTTTTGCTTTTTTAGAGATGTAGTTCCCCTCCTTGTGTTGAACTTCTCCATTTAGTACCCTTTGAAGGGCTGGATTTGTGGAAATATATTGTGTGAATTTGGTTTTGTCATGGAATACTTTGGTTTCTCCATCTATGGTGATTGAGAGTTTTGCTGGGTATAGTAGTCTGGCCTGGCATTTGTGTTCCCTTAGGGTCTGTATGACACCTGCCCAGGATCTTCTAGCTTTCATAGTCTCTGGTGAGAAGTCTGGTGTAATTCTGATAGGCCTGCCTTTATATGCTACTTGACATTTTCCCCTTACTGCTTTTAGTATTCTTTCTTTGTTTTGTGCATTTGTTGTTTTGACTAGTATATGGCAGGAGCAATTTCTTTTCTGGTCCAGTCTATTTGGAGTTCTGTAGGCTTCTTGTATGTTCATGGGCGTCTCTTTCTTTAGGTTAGGGAAGTTTTCTTCTATAATTTTGTTAAAGATATTTACTGACCCTTTAAGTTGGAGGTCTTCACTCTCTTCTATACCTATTATCCTTAGGTTTGGTCTTCTCATTGTGTCCTGGATTTCCTGGATGTTTTGGTTTAGGAACTTTTTGCATTTTGCATTATCATTGACTGTTGTGTCGATGTTTTCTATGGTGTCTTCTGCCCCTGAGATTCTCTCTTCTATCTCTCGTATTCTGTTGGTGAAACTTGCATCTGTTTCCTGACTTCTTTCCTAAGATTTCTAGTTCCAGAGTTGTCTCTCTTTCTGATTTTAGGTCCTGGATGGTTTTGCTCAATTCCTTCACCTGTTTGTTTGTGTTTTCCTGTAATTCCTTAAGGAATTTTTGTGTTTCATCTTTAAGGGCTTCTACTTGTTTACTCGTGATCTCCTGTAATTCCTTATTGAATTTTTTTGTTTCCTTATTAAAGGTTTGTACCTTTTTACCTGTGTTCTCTTGTATTTCTTTAAGGGAGTTATTCATGTCCTTCTTAAATTCCTCTAGCACTGTCGTGAGATATGATTTTAGATCCAAATCTTGCTTTTCTGGTGCTTTAGAATATCCAGGACTTGCTGTGGTGGGAGTACTAGGTTCTGATGAAGCCAAGTAGTCTTGGTTTCTGTTGGTAGGATTCTTGTGTTTGCCTTTCGCCATCTGTTGATCTCTGGTGTTAGATGTTCTTGCTGTCTCTGGTTGGAGCTTGTTCTTCCTGTGGGTCTATAAGCCTGTGTCAGTACTTCTGGGAGATCAGCTCTCCTCTGGCAAATCCTGGGCACAGATGGCTGTAGATCAGTTGTCAGTCCTGAGTCCTGGGGTCAGAGCACACCCTGGAGACAGGCTCTCTGCTTGTGGGAAAGGTACAGAGAGGGCTGTGGATCTGTTGTGTCTCCTAGGTGTGGTCTGAGGTAGAAATGATCCTGACCAGGCTGCTCTGTGACTTGTGAGACCTGTGCCTCCCGGCTGGTCCCGCCTTAGAAAGTCACCAAGGAAAAAATGGTGGATCTCACCCAGGTTCCTGGGTTAAAGCACTCATGAAGGCAGGTGCTCTGCTTGCAGGGAAGGGGCAGAGAGGGTTGCCGATCCACCGCAGTCACTTGGTGGCTGAGAGGATCCTATCCCTGCTGCCCTGTTTGACTAGTGAGACCTGTGCCTCCCGGCTGGTCCCAGTAAATCATTTTCATCTTGGACTGAGTTTGTTCTATAGCTTCGTCTTTAAGGATGTGTATAGACTACAGACATATCTATGCTCTATTTTGTTTTATGTGATTTTTGTCTCTTGTTCCATATACAACTTCTCACAAACTGATAGCATCATGATTTGAAGCAGGGTGAGGTCAATGTAGAAGCAGAGGAAAAATAATTGATTCTATATTGCTTCCTTTTTCTTGTTCTGTGACAATCCTAGAAGGGACAGGAAAGGAAGAAAAGGAAGGCTGGAAAGTAGGAATATGAAATCAGACAGGTGTAGGAGTTTCTCAGGATTAAGATGAAGGAACTAAGTGGAAAATGATGAACAACTGTGGCAGATTCCTCACCTGCTGCGCTGCTTCAGCCTTTTCTAGGTCTTTGTTCTTAACTTGTCATTGTCCATAAGCCTGTCCTTCTGATGGAAGAAACTTGGAAGTGCAGGGGTATGCTACTAGCTTATAGATGAGAAGTAGATCCTGAGATGCCTATTTAGTGCCAGGATTGTAGCTTATTGGTACAGTGCTCGACTGATTTGTGAGGGATCTGGGTTCAATCCCTAGCACTGTGTAGCCACAGAAGCGTAATGATTTAGTCCCTGGGTATTTGGAAGCAGCTGGGATAGCTGACCTCTATTACAGGGTATAGGTTTGTAGGGAGAAGCGGAAAGACCAACACTCTTTCTGAGCAATGTATCAATTTATGAAAGATGACAAGTTACTGTTGATTCTTCAGAAGAAGTGCATTTGGGTTGGGTTGTAGCATTTAAAAGCTGCCATTCTCTTTAATCCCAGCACTTGGGAGGCAGAGGCAGGCAGATTTCTGAGTTCAGGGCCAGCATGGTGTACAGAGTGAGTTCCAGAACAGCCAGGGCTACACAGTGAAACCCTGTCTCAAAACAAAACAAAACAAAACAAAACAAAAAACAAAACAAAAAGAAAAACAAACAAACTAAAAAGCTGCCACTCAGGCTATCTAGTAACAGGAGTATCAGGTGACATTTAACAGAGTGACAGAGAACTACCCCAAAGCCTTCAGGTTTAGTTTGGGGTGGGTTAGGCAACCTTTGTCTAAATGACTCCATGATTCAGGTCTGCAGGCGGCATGGTTTGTGTTACTTCTCTTTCGGGAAATGTATTTTACAGTGCTTGGACCCCAGTGAATAAGCTTCAGATTGCCTCATTACTATTCTGCTTGAAGCCAGCAGAGGTAAAGGCAAAGTGCTTGACTTAAAACTTTAAAAGCCTTCTAGTGCTTTTCTTTATGCACCGACTTCTCAAATGTGTTGGAAACCACCTAAATAAATGTGCTGCTCTCTTCAAATTTAGAACTTTCGGGAGAGGCCACATGGAATAAAATGAGCTTCAAATCATATTTTTGGATAAAGTCCCCTTCTCTTGCCCTCCAGAGTACTATAGAGCTTTGCTTTAGTATTATGGAGAACAAAAGCAATTAAGATCGTAGTTCATTTTACACAGAAGAGCATTGAAGAAATGGCCTGGTTATGAGTTTTCTTGAGTGTTTGATCACTGGTATAACTGTGATGGATTATTTGTTATCAGCATTTTACTTACTGGTATCCACTGATGTTTGGAAATAAAATGTGACTCATAGGTCATGACGCTTAAATTCTATCTATAAAGTCATGGATTGGGACTATAATACTATCAAAGGAAAATAAGATTTTTAATGGCCCAATTGCATTTGTCTACTGTTTAACATACTGATATAGAATAATTCATAGGATTATAGTAAGTGAAACCATTTGCTAAGAGAAAGAAGCTAAAATGGAAAATATTTGTTAAGACATAAGATGGAGCAAAACGTAGTTTGAAATGGTTCTATCCGTCTCTACAAATTACTACCCCATTAGAAAGTTGAAAGGCAAAGTGAAGTTTAACATGACAGGCCTGCTGTGTTCTGCATTTACCACCTCGGTGATGTTTTAATCTGAAGAGTACCCCCACTTCTCATGTTTCCGATACTTTCGACTCTTGCAAACTCATAACCCAGGCTATTTATTTCTTCAATACTCTTCTGTGTAAAATATATCTGTTTAACAGTTTTATGAGTTTTGGGAAAAACTGTTAACTGATGTAATTGATTAGGCTTCAGCTTCTACAAATGAATTAGAATAAATAAACCCATTTGGAGAAAGGGTCAGAGTTTACCTGTGCTGTGTATGTAGTGCATGATGAAATCTCAACTCCCCTCTCAGGTTCTCTTTTATTTGATGCCAGTAGGTTTTTCCTTCTATGATTTCATTCAAAGGCTTTGTGTGGAAGGTCTAACACCCTAAGGTAGGGTTTTAACTAGGTACAGGAGGAAACTGAGGGATGGTGCCGTTTCACACATGGTGAATGAATGTGACCTGTCAAACCCTAGTTAGAACTGAACAGCATCCCAGGCAGCAATGCTATCGTATTTGTAGATCAACATCAAATGTCCACCTTGTAGGAATGTTGGATTTATAGGCCTTTTGATTTATCTGTTAACACAGTTTTATGAGTTTTGGGAAAAGCTGTTAACTGATAGTAATATGGCTTCAGCTTCTATAAATGAATTAGAATAAATACATTCATTCATCAGTCTAAACTTGATCTCTCAAGAGGAGAAAGATTTCAGTTGATAGATTCAAGGAAGAAAATGAAATTGAGCTTTAGAAAAAAAATAATGAAGCACCTGCAAGCCACTTAGAAGTACAAGTAATTGGTGGAAGAATACTTGGTGTATTGTAGTGATAGCTGTCAATTGTAAATGGACTTTACTAAAACTAAAAAGTAAAAGGTTTCATGATTGTGCCATTTTATTGGGAATCATAGTAAATAAGTATGATTTGCATTTGATCTCAGTGTTACAAAGTTATTTACAAACAATATCAAAAATACCCCAGAAGTAAACGGGACTAGAGAGATGGTTTAGCAGCTAAGAGCACATACTATGGGACCCAGGTTCCATACCCAGCACTGTAAGAAATGGGTCTGGAGTAACATGGAAATGATCAGAGTTTAAAAGTATTTTCCAAGGCAAAACATCTTACCTCCGCAGGAGAGTGTGCAGCTGTTTGAAATGAAGCAGGCAGGCACACTCACAGGGCACACCCATGGCAATTGTATTCCTGACACAAGGGAAGAGTACCGTGCCTCACATTGGCCAAAATTAGGCTTCATGTTCTTAGGTTGTTGTATTTATCAAGACGCAACTTTTGAGAGCAGGATACAACCTCTAGTCTGTCCTTTGATCTTAGAAAAGTGCTGAGTGAGTGGGGATTTTTTTCCAGATGGAATCTTCATAAATTTTTTGTTTTTAGAAGGTGGAACATAGTCTCAGTTACTGGACATAGTCTCCATTTCACAGACATGCCTCACAGCAGTTGTGTTACATGAATCATGGAGACCAGCCAGTCCAGGTGAACATTGGTTCTTGTCTGGCCTCTGCAGCTACTGCACAAATACTCACACAGACAATTAATTATTTTTTTAAAAAGTAAGATGGTATTTTTCTCTTTAAAATAAAGTTCAAATTTGCATTTGCATTGTAAGAAGTTCTCAAATTCCCGAATTATCAATGAATGTGAAAATAAAAGAAATAATTGTATTTTTCTAGAGTAAAACCTAAATATCTTTAAAATTTTGATATGACACAGACAGCTTGTATCTCTCCCCAGGTATTTGTGCTTTTGTGAATGAAGTGATAAGAAGGAAAACAAATAGGTCTTTTCTCTTAGAATACTAAAAACCAAGTCAGATCAACAAATACTCAGTAAAACATTGGTTCCAACATACTGTACTAGACCGCACTGTCTGAGAGAAAAATTAATAGAATAAGTATAGTGCTTTTCTTAGGATGGGTATAGGTAAAAATAATAATGTTCATTGAGCAGGGTATTATATTGTTAAAGGCATAGAGGAAAAACCTCTTTGAGCAAATTGTAGTTTATAATTAATAGATAATTGAAATCTTCATATCATTTATTATTAGACTTAATTGTCATGGAGAAACAATTCAGAATTCTAGATGTAGATGGGAGAACCTGCTGACCGCCTTGTCTCATTGGGATAAGGAGGAAAGATCTATGTTTGTAAGAAGTAGCTAACAATTGAAACCAATAAATGCGGAGAGGAGAATGGTAGTCACCAATGGTGACAGCAGGGAGAAGCAAGACATTGAGTGCATATGATTTATCTATAAAGTAGAGATCCACTGTATCTCCTAGTATCAACATTTAGTAGTGAATTGCCCACTCATGACTTTCCTAGGAGGCTAGGGATCTCACAGCAAGGGCTTGTGCCATACCTCTCAAGCTCCAAAACTACAAAAACAAAAACAAAAAAACCCAAACAGGAACATAGAAAAGGATAAGAGGAAAATTGTTTTTTATTAGTTGGTTATTTTATTTATTTACAATTCAAATGTTGTCCCCCTTCCTGGTCTCCCTTCTGCAAATCCCTCATCCCATTCCCCTTCTCCTTTACCTCTAAGAGGGTGCTCCCCTACCCACCCATTCCGCCTTCACCTCTCTAGCAGTCCCCTAAGCTGGGGCAATAAGCCTTCACAGGACCAAGGGCCAACCCTCCCACTGATGCCAGATAAGGCAGTTCTCTGCTGCATATGTAGCTGGGGCATGAACGTATCCATGTATACTCTTTGGTTGGTGGGTTTTTTTTGTTTTTGTTTTTGGTGTAAGGTCTGAGTGTATTTCTCAAAAATGACATGAGGCTTTTACAATCATTGCAAAAGAGAGAAATGAAAAGTCTGGCAGCTCAGTAGTCGAGGTACATCTGAGGCCATCTAAAACACACTGGATCTAAAACATCAGCCATCTCTTTTGGACTGGTGCAGCACCCCCCCCCCCCCCCCCCCCCACTCTGAGCACGCTCGGGCCGCATGGGCAAGGCTGGAGTCCTGGGGGGGAGGGGCTGGGGGTATGCGAGCCAAAAGGGTAGAGGCTTGAGTCTCGAATCTTCAATGCTGAATGCTCGAATCTCGAATGCTCAATCTCTTGAATCTCGACTGGTGCTGCACCCCCACCCCCTCCCCACCCGGCCCAAGTGCTCTGGGCCCAGGGGGAGGGGCTACGGATTTCCATCTAGGTTCTGGTTCTAGTCTGAGTGCCAGCGAGTCCGAATGTTGAATGCCGACTCTAGAATGCTGAATCTAGAAGGCCTGTTGCTGAATGCTCTCTGGTTGGTGGATTAGTCCCTAGGAGCTCTGGGGTTCTGGTTAGTTGATATTGTTGTTCTTCCTATGGGGAAAGACTGAGGAGTTGACAGGGATTGCAACCCCATAGGAAGAGAAGAAATTCTTAGAGGTGATGGACACGTATAATATTTTAATTATGGCTGCATCTCAGCTATATGCACATGTGTGGACTTAGATTTGGCACATTGAGTATGAGTGGGCTTTTGTGTATTAACAGCAACGAGCACGTAAATTGGTGCATGTCAGGAGCTGTGACTGATGATAGACATCTTGGGATGAAGTTGTCCTAATACTGATTGTGGTAATGACTATGCACCTGGGTAAAATATTATAAAATCCACTTCATTCTATACTTTAACGGGGTTCTCCGTGCTGCATGGTTGAGTAAAGCTTTTATCTTGTTTACCTGGACAGATGAAGGAGATCCATTTCAATCCACGCAGCACTTTCTTGTCACTGTTTCGAAACAGGAATGGTAGGGATCAACAGAGCTTCAGTTTGTTGGATGGTTGCGAAAGCTGGCTTCTCTATGGTGGGCCATGCCTAAGGTACTGCTTTTGTTCCTCCATGCGTTTCACACAGACAGGGTCACCTCCAACTTGAGGATGCCTAACTCAGAACTTGTGGGCTTCTTCCTGGGAGGGTCAGGACAACAAGATGCCCTTGCTGCGGTGCTGACTGAATTGGTAGTTGATGCAGCTTCGGGTTGTCAGCAACAACTTCCGTGACCTTTCTTGTTTCAGGTAGGGAAGCCAGCTGCAAAGGTAATCAAATCAGGAGAGGAAACGGGTATTGTCTCCATAGCATTCAGATTCTTCTTCTCGCGGCTGAGCTTGGAGCTTGCTAAACACAATCATATAGCACATAATATTTTGGTCAGCAATGGAGTACACACACAATGGAGGACACAGATGTTTATATCATCTAGAAATATCATAACTATCTTTATTTGTGCAGCAGTGCTGTGTTTACACAATGAAGTCTGTCATTCATAGATATGTCTCTTAAACTTTGTACCTGTCCTTAAGAGATACTGTCATTGTCAGGATAGAAATAGTAATAAATTCCCCTTTAAACAGTCTGGTGTTTGGGAATAGAATATCTATCACTCAGAATTACTTCACTGTAAGACTCTAAGACTTCTTAAAGTTTTAATGTGAAAACTCACTTCTCTTGTTCCAGGAGTTTTTATTTTGATGAGTGTCCATGCACGACCCAAAGCAATTTGGAGAGTCAAGGGTTTACTTCATTTTATAACTTAAAGGGCAGGAACTTAAGCCAGGAACTGAAGCAGAGGTCACTGAGGAACTCTGCTGATTTGTTACTTTCTTAATGTGCTATAAGAAAGTTCAACCTGCTTCTTATACAGCCCAAGACCACTGCCTCAGGGCTGGCACTTCCTCAAATGGCCTTGACCATCACACAGTAGTAATTGGAAAGACGCCTTCCCAAACTTGCCTATGGTCCAACCTTTGGAAGCATTTTCTAAATTGAAGTTTGCTCCTCCCAGATAATTTGGCTGTGTTGAGAAATCTAACTAGATCTATGCTTTATACGAGTTAGTGGCAATCTTAAATCTTAGTTTCATACTTGAGTTAACAAATAGAGTGTCCTGCCTTTTAAATTTGCATATTATACAACTATGAATCTATTCTGTAGTTCCTACTCAGAAATGCTAACTATGCTCAAAGCGTTCCACATTTCAATCCATGGAACCTCTGTTGTAGCAAGTCATCAAGAACTTAGCACATTTGAAGTTTTGCATTTGAGAATTAAACAGTCTGTGGCTTGGGAGGTGCCAGAGGACAGCACCCCATTCTCCTACAGGAGATATGTGATACAAAGTTTTTATTTTGTGGTTGAAGAAATAAGAAAGGACATTCTTTAGTTTGAATGGAAAGTTCCTATTTGGGGATTTGTTAGTGGTTTTAGATCGGAATAGTTTCAATGTAAGGTGTCAATGTCTTTGAATGTCTTGGTATGATTTGTATAACAACTTGGAAGGCATGTTCAGCCTTACTTTAATAAGTTAATGATTTTCAGTTATACTTTTAAGCCATTTTCCTCAGCTATCTCATTACATACAAAATATTACAGAAAAAAATTTAAGCCTTTTAATGTAACTACCCTACAGCATCTACATAGTATTATTCTGCTAATAACATACCAATGCTCATTTATTGAAGTATTAAAATTTGTTTTCTTGACTGTGTGTATGTGTGTGCATACGTGCACTTGAGAATATGCACATTTGTGTGCATATGTACATATGCAAATGTCAGAGGACAACTGTGAGAGTCAATTTTCTCCTCCACCATATGGCTTCCAGATCACACACAAGTAATGAGGCTTGGCAACAAGTGTATTACCCACTGAACCATTTTACCAGTCTCTGATATTTTAAGCAATGTAATGAAATTTTTCTCAATAGGGAATTTTTTAGACAAAGTTTTAACAACCTAAGAGTTAAATATTTTGATACTAATGCATCAACAGTTTTTTCTGTATTACAAAAAAAAAAAAACAGTGAATTTAAAACATTTTTGTCCTTCGTCAAACCTCTACCAAAGATTTGACAAGTAAATGCTTTTTATACTGTTGATTTATTCTTGCATTTTTGTGATATGAATAATTCTAATACTGAAAAAGAGACCCAGACTATCTTGTCAGATAGTGGCAAGTCAGCTTGTGAAGGGGAGAGGGCTTGAGGGACAGGTGTTGGATTCCTTCAAGGTAGTAAGAGGAATGGGTGGAAAGAGAAGACCTGGGGTGAAGAAAACAGAGGGACTAGAGCAGCTTCCCCCTCGAGGTATTTACAACTCACTTTGAGATTGAGATTTATTTTTCACTCAGAGTTTTGAGTTCACACAGAGGCTCTGGAGGATGGAAGGATTGTGGTAGCCTGGGAAGGTGATGGAAGTCTCTGCGTGCTAGGTCTCCTCCGGTCAGCTCTACTACTGCCGCAGCTAAGCTGGCTTGCTTCCAGTTGTTCTGTGTGAAGCATTTTAGAGGCAGGCACTGTCTAGGTACCCACTTTGCGGACTTGGAGGCTAATCCTTAGTGTGATCTGAGGGTTTATAGCCTCCTCAGGTTATTAAATTACAAATTGCAAATTGAGACTGGGCCAAGAAGATGAAGTCAGAAAATTAGTCTTCAGAATGCACTTCATTTGGGCACCACTGTGTTTACTATCTAAATAACAGCTTCCAGCTTCAGATGGTAAACTATTTTACTGGCTAATGTTCATAGAAGTATGGTAGCCATCAGATGATAGAATACACCAGCCTTCATATATATTATATTATTAACAACATTCCAATAAAAACAAATCAGCAATGGAAGCATAATATCTTGCTCTTAAATTAATGTGTACATTGCCTGTACCTCTCTTAATGATGAGAATGCTCAAGTACTCCATGTATACAAATAAGTTACACAGCTTTTTAAAATTTATTTATTTTTTATTAGATATTTTCTTTATTTACATGTCATATGATATCTTCTTTCCTAGTTTCCCCTCTGAAAAAAGAAAAACAATAAAACAAAAATAAAACAAAACCAAAAAAAAACCCCTGTTTTCTCCCCCGCCCCCTGCTCACCAACTCACCCTCTCCTGCTTCCTGGCCCTGGCATTCCCCTACACTGGGGCATAGAAACTTCACAGGGCCAAGGGCCTCTCCTCCCATTGATGACCAAGTAGGCCATCCTCTGCTACATATTCTGCTGGAGCCATTAGTCCCACCAGGTGTACGTTGGTTGGAGTTTTAGTCACTGGGAGTTCTGAGGGTACTAGTTAGTTCATATTGTTGTTCATCTGAAGGGGCTGCAAACCCTTCAACCCTCCTTGTGTTCTTTCTCTAGTTCCTTCATTGGGGACCCTGTACTCAGTCCAATGGATGACTGTGAGCCTCTACTTCTGTATTAGTCAAGCACTGTCAGACCCTCTCAGGGGACAGCTCTATCAGGCTCCTGTCAGCCAGCACTTGCTAGCATCCACAATAGTGTCTGGATTTGATGATTGAATATGGGAAGGATTCCCAGGTGGAGCAGTCTCTGGATTGTGTCTGTCTGTCCTTCAGTCTCTGCTTCATAGTTTGTCTCTGCAACTCCTTCCATGGTATTTTGTTCCCTTTTAAGATGGAACAAAGTATTCACACTTTGGTATTCCTTCTTGAGTTTCTTGTGGTTTGTGGATTGTACTTTGTGTATTCTAATCTTCTGGGTTAATATCCACTTATCAGTGAGTGCATACCATGTGTGTTCTTTTGTGATTGGGTTACCTCACTCAGGATGATATCCTCCAGATCTATCCATTTCCCTAACAATTTCATAAATTCATTGTTTTTAATAGCTGAGTAGTACTCTATTGTGTAAATGTACCACACCTCTGTTCAGGGACATCTGGGTTGTTTCCAGTTTCTGGCTATTATAAATAAGACTGCTATGAACATAGTGGAGCATGTGTCATTATTACATGTTGGAGCATCTAATGAGTATATGCCCAGGAGTGGTATACCTGGGTCCTCTGGTAGTACTATGTCCAATTTTCTGAGGAACCGCCAAACTGATTTCCAGAGTGGTTGTACCAGCTTGCAGTCCCATCAGCAATGAAGGAGTATTCCTATTCCTCTTTCTCCATAATCTCTCCAGCATCTGCTGTATATCCTAGCCATTCTGACTGGTGTGAGGTGGAATCTCAGGGTTGTTTTGACTTGCATTTCCCTGATGACTAAGGATGTTGAACATTTCTTTAGGTACTTTTCAGCTGTTCGGTATTCCTCAGTTGAGAATTCTTTGTTTAGCTTTGTATGCCATTTTTTTTTTTAAATAGAGTTATTTGGTTCTCTGAAGTCTAACTTCTTGAGTTCTTTGTATACATTGGATATTAGCCCTCTAACAGATGTAGGATTGGTAAAGATCTTTTTCCAATTTGTTGGTTGCTATTTTGTCCTATTGACAGTGTCTTTTGCTTTACAGAAGCTTTGCAGCTTTATGAGGTCTCATTTGTCAATTCTTGATCTTAGAGCATAAGCTATTGGTATTCTGTTCAGGAAAATTTTTCCTGTGCCCATGTGCTCGAGGGTCTTCCCCACTTTCTTTTCTATTAGTTTCAGTGTATCTGGTTTAATGTGGAGGTCCTTGATCCACTTGGACTTGAGCTTTGTACAAGGAGATAAGAATGGATTGATTTGCATTCTTCTACATGCTAACCGCCAGTTGAGCCAGGACCATTTGTTGAAAATGCTGTCGTTTTTTTCTACTGGATGGTTGTAGCTCCTTTGTCAAAGTTCAAGTGACCATAGGTGTGTGGGTTCATTTCTGGATCTTCAGTTCTATTCCATTGAGCTACCTACCTGTCACTGTACCAATACCATGTAGTTTTTATCACAATTGCTCTGTGGTATAGCTTAAGGTTCGGGATGACAATTCCACCAGAGGTTCTTTTATTGTTGAGAATAGTTTTTGCTATCCTAGGTTTTTTTTGTTATTCCAGATGAATTTGTAAATTGCTCTTTCCAAGTCTGTGAAGAATTGAGTTGGAATTTTTCTGGGGATCGCATTGAATCTGTAGATTGCTTTCAGCAAGATAGCCATTTTTACTATATTAATTCTGCCAATCCATGAGCATAGGAGATCTTTCCATCTTCTGAGATCTTCAATTTCCTTCTTCAGAGACTTAAAGTTCTTGTCAAATACATCTTTTACTTGCTTAGAGTCACACCAAGGTATTTTATATTATCTGTGACAATTGTGAAGGGTGTTGTTTCCCTAATTTCTTTCTCAGCCTGTTTATCCTTTGTGTAGAGGAAGGCCACTGATTTGCTTGAGTTAATTTTATACCCAGCTACTTTGCTAAAGTTGTTTATCAGGTTTAGGAGCTCTCTGGTGGAATTTTGGGGGTCATTTAACTATACTACCATGTTACACAGCTTTTGTGTTTCTATATCTGACTTCATTTAGCACAATATTCTCCACTTTACTTTAAACGACAATTATTTGCTTTTTAAGATTACATGGCAATCTGTATGTATATAAAATAACACTTAATAATTCATTCATGGATGACATTTAAATTTAATTCTTCACTGTTATGAGTGATACTATAATGAGCATGGAAGTACAGATAATCTCTGACAGACCAATTTTTATTACCCATGGATATGTAATAAGAAGTGGGATTACTGAAATAGACCCTAACATTCACATGGAATCACATTCACAAAAAAACCTTGAATAGCTAAAGGAATCATAACCAACAAAACAAAGAGAAGTCACCTTTTCAAATTTTAAATTACATTTTGGAGATGTAGTAATCAAGATTGTATGGTGCTAAACCAAAGCCAGATACATAGATAAAAGGAAAAGAACTCTGAACTCAGATATGCACACATGTGTGGTAAACTCATCTTGAGAAAGCAAAAAGGAATATCTAACTGGGAATGAACAATCCCTTCAAAAAACAATTAACTGAAGTTAGATTATAAAAATCAGTTGAAAATGATGGAGTCTAAAAACTTAAACACACAGAGGGAAACCTAGGGAAGCTGTCCTATGGATGCAACTGATGACAACTTAGAACTGTAAATGTACAGGCAACAAAGGCAGAAGGAAGGACCACATTCTGCAAAAGAAGCTCAGGTTGCTTGTTAAGCTGGCAGCACTGATTACTGTTGCAAAGCTGTGTTCAATATTTACCCTGACACAGTGCCAGCGATACTGCCAATTTGTTTGTTTTAATGACTTTTTTACTTATGGTGAAGCATATTTAACTTATTGTTTTGGAGAGTGAAAGGCCTAGATAGCAAAGAAAATAAGCACAATGAAAAGACAAGCTGAAGAGTAGGAGAGAATGGTGGCAAATTGTGTATCCCATAAGGGGTCAGTGTCCAATATATACAAGGGGCTCATTGCATAGTAGTGCGTTATTCCCCAAAGACTTTATTTCCCCAAGAGGGTATTCCTTCCTTGTGACTAACAGAAGGATGCAAAGACTTCTTTCACATCAGTATTTGAATTCTGCAGTACTCACTGGTTTACATTGTGCTGGGGAAACCTTTCCCTGATATCAACAAAAAATCAGTCACAACTTAAAATTTTTATAGCTTCAGATCTACATTGGTAAGAAAGCAAAGAATCTCCATTTTGACCCATTCCCACAGGCACAGTAATGCATATCCCCCACCCTTCAGTTTAGCGCATAAGAGATGCTACACAATAAAATTGCAAAGTTAAAGTTCTTTACTAACATGGCAATACTAATTATCGGTTAGAGAACCTGGGATGCTGTGTTCAATACTTACTCTGAGGCACAATTACAGTGCTTTTGCCAATTTATTTATTAAAAAGTCTGCCGTATTTATGAAGAAATATTTATTTACTATCTAGAGAGTGAAACACCCGAGGTGACTGATGTATATAGCACACGTTCAGTTCTTGGTTCTAAATGCTGGTTCTGTACTATGGTTGGGGATATGCTTATCTGTAGATATTGTACAAAGTCTAAGCAAGAAGCCATCAGGATTCCAACATTTACCTTTGAGAATCATATTCTGCTCCATTTAGTCCATGTTGAATGTTGAGTCATTTCTGCCTTCTCCTTGACTGATGGCAGGGGAACTCAGTAGGGCAGGCTAGTGACCTATTTTCTAATGGACAGGGCTGCATCCACACCATAGGAAAACATTTTTAGTGTTGCCTTAATGGAAATATGTGATGAGGTCAGTACATGTCCTTACAGGAGAAATTTTCTCGAGTGGTTATGCAAATTCAAACACCTTGAGCATGTCCTGAATTAGGAACACCATCCTTCAGCCTTGAGCTATAACAAAAGCTATTGGAAAGAAAGTCCTTAGGTGACCAGCATCACAAAGGCATTTAGAAACAGGAGCCCTGTTTAGAAGTAACTCAAAGGGATGCCTTCCTGAGAAATCATGAAAGACTGTTCTGGGTCAGTAAGCAATAATGGTTCTCTCTCGTGTGAGTGTGTATGTGTGTATGTGTGTGTGAGTGTGTATGTGTGTGTACTGTAAATGATTTGTGTGCTTACATGTATATAGGCTGGACATGTAAGTATCAGGGAGTTTAGGGAGTTCCATTAAATAGCACTGTTAGTTCACGCTGAGAATTCTGGCATTGCATCTTTTTTATATGTCTACTGGAGATAGGCTTTTTTCTTTTTTTTTTTGGCACATCAAATATTCAGGGAAATATTCAGGCTTCTGATCTAACCATAAGAGCTTTGGGAATTGTGATGTCTGCCTGACATATTGGGTCTTAGGTGTCTCTTCAGAGCTTTTCTGTACCGTTCACAAATCCTGCTGCATTCCGGAGATGGGATTTAGACTGAGTCATGTCTTCTGACCTCTAAATTTATCTTGGCTTTCGAGTCCTATATTGCTTTTATGCTACAGACTGACAAGCTATAGATTAGAACTTTAGGGGTGGAAAAGAAAAGGAAGATGGAAATAAGAAACTGCTGAATATTTTACTGTATAGGTTAGAATAGTCCAGGGGAAGGCAAAGCCTTGGAGTGTGTTGGAGGTTCATAAGGGGTGGAGGATAGTCCCCCAAATTCTGTGAAAGGTATGATGTGCCATCTAGGCAATCAGTCAAGATGGGATTTGAGGTATCAAGTTGAAGTAAGAATAGGTCTTAACAGGAAAGTGCCTAAGAACAGGCTTCCAGTGAAGATGCAGTCAATAGCATTGTAAAGGTTGGCGCAGTCCCAGTAACTTTAGACCATAGTTGATAGCTTCAGAAGAGTAATTGTAGTTGGGACAGCAAGAACAAAACAGCTACTGGTAAATGCCTCTTGTTCCCTCTTAGCTGAGTTCCTATTCAGTATGAAGTTAATGGTTTTTCTTAAGGACCCCATACCTATGAGATCTGTTTATTATGGAGCCTCAGTCTGCTTTTTATTTAACTCTTCCTTGACACAGTGTTCAACAAAGTCTCCTGAGCCTGGCCTAGAAACATTGGTGTGTGTACTGGTACTAGACAGTAAATGGAAAATTAACCTTAGTGGTCTGTTCATAGTTTCCTTTCCTTCACATTGAACATTAGTGTCTCCTACAGTGTTGTCGTGAAAATGGACTTAGTGAATACTTGGCACAATGGTGCACCATTGAGAGATAAGTATTTGCCATATACCACCATGCATGTTGGGAGTAGCTGATTTACAACCATGTACTGGATTGTCCTCACTGACTATAGAGGCAAGTTGGCTTGTTGTGTTCTGTCTCTTTCCAAGTTCAGAATCTGGGAATGAGATGTGGTCATTGCCTGGTTACAAAAACAATTTCCCCCCTCTTAGGTGTAGTTCCAAGTGAATTTATATTCAGTATGTGGGGTGGTTATGGAGAGGGACAATTGAACAGTATCTCTGTGAAACTAACTAGTCTGTAACAGCCTCTTTGAAGATGATTTATGCCTGTGAGACCTGTTTGTAAACTCTGAGCAGGGTCATACTATAGCCTGCCTACTCCACTTGCCATGCCTCTTTGATATGGAGACATCGCATTCATGACCAGATTATGTCCTTTCATAACATCTTAGATTTCTTGTTTCCACCAGACTAAACTCCTTGTAGTGTTCGAAATTGTAAAAGTAAATCCTTCAAAGTTTGTCTTAAAAATTGGAAATTTCTGTTTTCAAATATGAATGCCATGTGAATAGTAAAACCATTCCTATGTACTGCCACTGGGGCATGGCAAACAAACTGGCCTAGGGTCATTTGTAAAGGGGTACTAAGAGGGACTCAAGGGGAGAGCATAATTACCCCACCAGAGGGACAGTATTTGTACTACAGGCAAAGCAGGTGAGAGAACTGTGGTACTGAGGTTTCCACATCACTTATATGGTGTTCCATGAGGGCATGGCAGCTTCAAGGACCATTTAAGCTCAGAGGTAATTGTGCCAATGTTATCAAACAAGAAATATATATTGTCCAGGCCTCCCCCCCAATCTATAAATGGAACTTCTAGAACTCTTTCCATTTGTGAGCTATGGGCTGACAAGAGCATCTTGTGTTGCACTATTTTATCTCAGCTTGTGCTTCCCAACATAATGGCTGCACTCTCTAGAGTGATGCTAATGAGATAGAAGTATCTGGGGTCTTGGTGGCTTCAGAATTTGGTGAGGGCTCAGGAGAGATCAAGACATGATTAGAGGAATGGAACTCTGAGTCCAAAGTCCTGTTTGTTGGGGGTCTTCCAAAACCCCAAAAGAAGTTACAGGAGAAAAGCTCCTGTAACTGAGATTTCCCTACATCTTGCCCTGCATTTCGCATTATCTGCCTCTTCATTTTACCCTTTGTGGTACTCAATATAACAACCTAGTAATAGGGAAAGTGTGCTGCTTTCTACCCACTATTATAGCAAGTGAATGAACAAGAAAGGGTTTTGAGAAATCGTCATTTGCCGAAATGTCTACTCCATACTTAGAATGACATTTGAAGTGGGGAAGGATATTCCTGTGAGCTGAGCCCTTAATTGGGTACATCTGTAGGACACCCAGTTGGTGTCTGCTGAAAACTGGAGATTTTTTTGGTGTCCAAGCCCTACACTGATATCAGAGGAACCAATATGTTATAATGAAAGAAATAAGGTTTTCCTGTAGTGCCCAATAATATCTTCTATTGCTTATTCCCCTCCTTTCTGTGCTAACTCTGAAGGGATCAGAGGTCACATGGGCCCTAATGGGGAAGGGAAGAATCTGAAACCCTGTAAAATAGAGAGTTACTCCTCCTTCTGCTTGCTTTGTCACTAGAGTTTTCTAACTCAATGTAGACAGAGCTAAGAAAGTTTTCGAAGAAGCCTATTTTTCATTAACTGTAAATTTCCCTATCTTGGTGAGAATGAATAATGTTAATGCTAAACTGATAATGTCCTTGATAGTCTAGGTAACTTTTGTTAGCAGAAGTAACCAGAAGAGCAAAGGATTTTCCCAGAGGTTTTGTTTGAGTATCTGTAGGAAGGAATAAGATGGTAGTTTTTCAGAAACAGTTATGGATACAACTGTTCAGTCCTCCCTGTTCATTGTGGTAGTTATGAGCTACTAATTTGAAAAACAAAATATTATGGTACCATTAATATTTTGTTGCCACTGTAACCCTCAATCAGTCCTAAATATGCATTTATGCCAGTCAGAGATCTTGTGGAATGTGATATAAAAATAGAATTGACCATTAACTATAGTCCTATTTTGGTTGATAGGAAACAAGAGGACAATGCCTGTGAAACTGGTTTGTCTTGGTGAGTGGATCTCATTCTATGTTTCATTTAGGTGTGTCTACTTTTCTGCTCCATTCTTTAGTAGATGCTGTGGGTAAACTGTTTCCCAGCTTCCCTCATCAGTAGGGCTTACATAAGGTACTCAGAAGACCAAAGAGAGGCCATTGTACTTGGAGGAGTTGCTGTCATGTTCTCAGGAGATATCTCCCATGGAAGAGTCTTGTTGTTGGTCTTCTTGACATCCTCTTTAAGATTCCCCCCCTAAAAAAAAAACAAATGAAAAATTACTTAAATTAATATGACCTACAAAGTGAAGGGCTTATCTAGAATAGGTTAAAATTCTTGAAACAGATTTATATGGCTAAATATAAGATGCATGATTCATGCATTGGGAATCTGTATGAATTTTCTCAGTATGCTCTGAAGGACATTGAGTATCTGTGGAGAAAACTAAGGCTAAGCCAGAGTTTTAAAAGTCTCTTTAGACAAAAAGATCCCTTTTCAATGATTGCTCAAATGATTGTTTTATCATCATTCCAGCATAAAAATTTTGCTGGGCTTCTCCTGGTCTTTCCTTTCCTGAGTTAGTTTTCCTAAGGACACAGAGTCCCTTTGTGCACAGTTGACATTTCTTCTTTTTTTTGAGTAGTTTTCTCTCCCTAATTTATGTCTCTGCTCTACTGCCAATTCCCCCTGGAGTAGCAAGCCATGTATATTCCATTCTGAATGATTCACCTTTTCTTTCTGATTAAAAAACTTATATTCTTACATAAAAATATTTTCAATAAGAATATATAAAATAAACATATTACATGATGCTTTACTCATTTAACTTCTACTTTCTGAATATCTGTTTTCAGCTTCCTCAATCTTGCATCAGTAAATATTTCATTTTATTTCTCTCCTAATATTTTATCAACACTCTCCATCCCTCCCTCCTCACATTCTACTCTGCTTGTCATGATTCATCTCTTCCTAGATTTTTCTCCATCTCTACCCTGAACTCTTACTTGCATTGTGAGATCACTTAGCATAAGCGTAAGTTCTTGAGTTTTAGAAGTTAAAGAATTGCATGGGCATTTTCTGCTTTATGGCCAATGGATTCTGACAGAAGTTATTTCTCTACTTGATGTCTTTCCCTTCTCTTATGATACCACTCAATATCTGTTTGCCTACCTTTTAATTTTTTAATTTTGAGTCTACAGCAATGCTACACTGGAACAATCTCATGTGAGTTCTCATTTTTGAGAGGGGTAAATATTTCTTTCTAACCTTGACTTGTAGGATAATGGAATTGGGAGGGGGTGGTGATGAGAATATTCTAGATGAGCTGGAATTTTTCTCATCAAGGATGGTTTTCTTCCTTTAAACGTGTGTTTGTGCTTGTGTGTGTGTGTGTGTGTATGAGCACATATGTGTGTCCATGGTTGTTTATGTATGCAAGTGAGGAAGTATTCAAACCAACTCAATTTAAATAGAAAGTTGGTGAACTCCCCACTATTATTTCAAGTCCTGTCTCCTTCCCAACCTCACCTATAGATATAAGAGGTTTTCTTATTTCTCCTTGGAACCAAGAGCTGGAGCCTGTCTTGGTAACTTACACTGTTTCTCCATTCACTTTCTCTCCTTTTATCTTGAAAAAGAAGATTTGACTTATATATTCTCCATGTGACTTTCAGTGTCAGGCCTGGACTATGCTGTCTGTCTGAGCTCTGCTTCTCTGCCCTGTGGCACGATTTCAAACATAATTTTCCTTGGCTTTCATGTTTTGGACACCAACTTTACAGAGATATTTAAAGTTTGGGATTTTAGCTAGACTCTGGTCACTGAGAGGCAAGGTTGTATTTTTATTTAGTATTTTTCAAGATTGAGTCCTCAAACCATGTGAACTATAATTACATGGAATGCTTATTAAATAAAAATTGAGATTGCCAGAATCCTTTTCAAGGTCTGCTTAGCCAGAACTTTACTGATTAATTTTCGTGGCTCAAAATTTGAAACATGCACCCATTATGATTTTTATATACATTCAAGTTGACAACCACAATTTCTTTTTTAAAAGTTTTTTATTGGTTATTTTATTTATCTACATTTCAAATGTTATCCCCATTCCCAGTTTCCCCTTCACAAGCCCCTATCCCTTCTTCCCTCTCCCCTGCCTCTATGAGGGTGTTCCCCTCCACCAGTCCTTGCCTCAGCAGCCTAGTGTTCCCCTATCCTGGGTCATCAAGCCTCCACAGAACCAAAGGGCTCCCTTCCCAATGATGCCAGATAATGCCATCCTATGTTACATATCTAGCTGAAGCTATAGGTATTCTCTGTATACTCTTTGGTTGGTGGTTTAGTCCCTGGGAGCTTTGGAGGGTCTGGTTGGTTGATATTGTTGTTCTTCCTATGAGGCTGCAAAGCCTTTTAGCTCCTATAGTCCTTGCCCTAACTTCCCCATTGGGGTCCCTGCGCTCAGTACAATGTTTGGCTGTGTATATCCATATCTGTATTGGCCCAGGTGTCTCTCAGGAGACAGCTATGCCAGGCTCCTGTCAGTAAGCACTCCATGGCATCAGCAATAGTGTCTGGGTTTGGTGTTAGCAGATGGAATGGATCCCTAGGTGGGGAAGTCTCTGGATGGCCTTTCCTTCAGTTTCTGCTCCACTCTTTGTCCCTGCATTTCCATTTTTAAAAATTAATTAATTTAAATCTTTTTACACTCCAGATTATATTCCCACCCCCAGTATACCCTCCTTATGTTCTACATTCCATATCTCCTCCTCACCCCCAACCCCACCTGAGCTATAAACTCCTGGGGCTTCCAGTCTCTTGAGGGTTAGGTACATTATCTCTGAGTGAACACAGACTGGGCAATACTCTGTTGTATATGTGTTGGGAGCCTCAGATCAGCTGGTGTATGTTGCCTGTTTGGTGGTCCAGTGTTTGAGAGATCTTGGGGGTCCAGATTAATTGAGACTGCTGGTCCTCCTACAGGATCGACCTTCTCCTCAGCTTCTTTCAGCCTTCCCTAATTCAACAACAGGGGTCAACTGCTTCTGTCCATTGGTTGGGTGCAAATATCTGCTTCTGACTCTTTCAGCTGCTTGTTGGGTCTTCCGGAGTGCGTGCGGTCATGCTAGGCCCATTTTTGTGAGTGCTCCATAGTCTCAGTAATAGTGTCAGGTCTTGAGACCTCTCCTTGAGCTGGATCCCACTTTGGACCTATCACTGGACCTTCTTTTCCTCAGGCTCCTCTCCATTTCCATCCCTGTAATTCTTTCAGACAGGAACAATTATAGGTCAGAGTTGTGACTGTAAGATGGCAACCCCATCCCTCACTTGATGCCCTGTCTTCCTGCTGGAGGTGGGCTCTATAAGTTCCCTCTCCCTACTGTCAGGTATTTCATCTATGGTCCCTCTGTTTGATTCCTGAGAATCCCTCACCTCCCAGGTTTCTGGTACATTCTGGAGGGTCCCCACAACCTCCTACCTACCAAGGTTGCCTGTTTCCATTCTTTCTGCTGGCCCTTAGGGCTTCAGTCATTTTCCCTCACCCAATACCAGATCAGGTTCTCCTCTCCTCCCCAACCCATGCCCCTACCCCTGTCCACTTTCCCTTCCAGGTTTCCTCCCTCCCCGTTTATGATTGCTTTCTTCTCCCTCCCAAGTTGGACTGAGGCGTCTTCACTCAAGCATTGTTCATCTTTTTGAGTTCTGTGGACTGTATCTTGGGTATTCTGTACTTTTTTTTTTTTTTTGCTAATATTCACCTATTAGAGAGTTCATACCATGCATATCCTTTTGGGTCTAAGTTATCTCCCTCAGGATGATGATTTTTCAGGAGTTACATACATTTGCCTGCAAAACTCAGGATGTCCTCATTCTTAATAGCTGAGTAGTATTCCATTGTGTAAATGAACCACATTTTTGGTGTCCATTCTTCTTTTGTGGGACATCTGGGTTGTTGTTAGCTTCTGGCTATCCCAAACAAGGCTGTTATGAACATAGTGGAACATGTGCCCCTGTGGCATGGTGAGGCATCTTTTGGGTATATTCCCAAGAGTGGTATAGCTAGGTCTTCAGGTGTGTCTATTTCCAATTGATTTCCAGAGTGGTTGCACCAGTTTGCAAGTCTATCCGCAATGGATGAGTATTCCTCTTTCTCCACATCCTCACCAGCATGTGCTCTCACCAGGGTTTTTTTTATCTTAGCCATTCTGATTGGTGTGAGGTAGAATCTCAGGATCATTTTGATTTGCTCTGATCACTAAGGATTTTGAACGTTTCTTTAAGTGCTTCTCAGCCATTTGAGATTCTTCTGTTGTGAATTCTCAGTTTAGTTCTATACCCCATTTTTTGATTGGGTTGCTTGGTTTTGGGGTGGTTAGCTTCTTGAGTTCTTTATATATTTTTCATATTAGCCCTCCATCAGATGTGGGGTTAGTGAAGATTTTTTCCCAATCTGTAGGTTGTCGATTTGTCATATTGACTATGTCCTTTGCCTTGCAGAAGCTTTCAGTTTCATGAGGTTCCATTTATCAATTCTTGATCTTAGAGCATGAGCCATGGAGTTTTCTGTTTAGGAAAATTTCCCCTGTGCTAATGAGTTCAAGGCTTTTTCCCACTTTCTCTTCTATTGTTCAGTGTATCTGATTTTATGTTAAGGTCCTTGATCCACTTGGACTTGAGCTTTGCAAGGTGGCAAATATGGGTCTATTTTCATTGTTCTACATACAGGCAGCCAGTTAGACCATCTGTTGAAGATGCTTTCTTTTTTCCATTGTATATGTTTGGCTTCTTTGTCAAAGATCAAGTGCCAATAAGTGTGTAGTTTTATTTCTGGATCTTCAATTCTATTCTATTGATCAACTTGTCTGTCTCTGTACCAATACCATGCAGTTTTGTTTTTTTTTTTATCACCATTGCTCTGTAATAAAGTTTGAGGTCAGTGATGGTGGTTCCCCCAGCTGTTCTCTTATTTTTCAGAATTGTTTTGACTATTCTTATTTTTTTACCTTTCCAGATGAATTTGAGAATTGCTCTTTCCATGTCTCTGAAGAATCATGTTGGGATTTTGATGGGGATTGCATTGAATCTTTAGATCCTTTGGTAGGATGGCCATTTTTACTATGTTAATTCTGCCAATCCATGAGCATGAGAGATCTGACAGGAGGAATTCTGGATTAGTATCTTTGATTTGGGTGGGTGGCCCCATCCTTCAACTGGGGGCCATGCCTATCTACTAGATATGATTTCTACAGTTTTTTTCTCCCCTTTGTTTGGTATTTCAGCTAAAGTCCTCCCTGTCGGGTCCTGGAAACCTCTTGCATCTCTGGCACCTGAGACTTTCTAGTGGCTACCCCTAGTTCTCCACAATTTCAATAAGTGAATAAACCATGACAAATGTTTAAAAAACTTCTAGACCCTATTTCTATGGGTCACAAAATAGTATTAAGGCATTTCAGTAAGTTATTACTTACCTATTGTTTTATGCATATAGAACTAAAAATTACATATATAGAAGTAAAATTTACATTCACAGAGATGTTGGTTCACTTTGAACACATCAATCCATAAATCATATACCCTTCTATCTGCCTCTTATCTGAATTTCAGGAAGCTTTTCCATCTTGTGTTTTTCTTTAGTACCCAGTAGATGATGACTTCCAGTATTTGAATACTGACAGCTGTTGGAACATTGTAAAACACTCTGGTCTCTTGTGTGCCTCTTGAAGAACTTGTGAGATTTACTCAGCAAATGTAGCACGTCTTGTTCTCCTGGGCTAACCTCTCCTGGCCAGCTCGCTGAAGCTGTGAAAAAGCAGCAGCTTCATTAAGAGCAGAAGAACATGGTGTTGTCTTTCATCCGCCCTGCCTACCATTCCAAAGATGACAGCAAGGACAGGAAATTTCAAAAGTAAAGAGGGTGGCATTTTATGTTTTAGATGTCTTGATTTTTTTTTTTTTTTGTCATGCACAGTTTTCCTATGAGCTGATGCCTTTCATGCTGTTTAGAGGTTGACTTCAAAATGGCAACTAATTAAAAGTAGAAAATGTAGTATCGTTTGAACTTGAGTACTTCTTTGGAGATGAGAGAGGAAGATGCCCTAGATTTATTTTAAAGAGATTTTCTTTCGAACCTGTGGCCAAATTGAGCAACATAGAGGGCTACTACTAAATACAGCTCCCAGATGTTTTTTTGTGAAAGTATATCTTAATCTTTTTGCAGTTCTAACAATCAAAGTGACTTGTCTGTCTTCGTCCTTAGGATGTTTCCCCCATTAACATGAATATGATCTGAATAGTAAAACATTTTGAAGAGTATATACAGGTTAAAGTCTTCATATCATGCTACCAAGATTATCACTGAATTTAGAAGCATTTACTTAACTCCCTCCAAATGGGGACAGGTTTTGATTTTTTTTGGCTCACTCTATTTTCTTCAAGCATAGGCAATATGTGGCAGAGTCTCCGACATGGCTGAAGAGGGCGTGTCTAGATGAGTGCACAGAGTCCAATAATGCAGATGAGACAGTATCTTCTACAGTCATGGAAGACTATGTACCTTTGTTTGTCTCAAAGCAGCACTTGACCCTGACTTAGTTCCCATGTTAGATTAAAACGTAGAATTTTACATGGAGACATTTTATATGGCGACTGTTTGCTTTATCCACATAAAAGGGATGCATAGTTTTTGCTACTAGCAATGAATACTTTTTGTTAAATAGCCTTCAAAGAACAGTAGTGATTGGAATTGTTGTGTACTGCACAAATCAGAAAAAAAAATTGGGTAAGCCAAAATGATTGCCATTTAGAAAGTCAGCTACGTCCTGGGCATTAAGTTAGGTATTTTCATATTTAGTTTTATTCTATTCCTGAAACATGCATTTGCTATAATTTATGTTTCCATGGTGTCACGGACTGACTAAGGCAGGTTTAGTTGTCAGAGGTCATTTAGGTTTCAAGCCACTTAATTGGAGTCAGTCTGCAGGCGCTTACAAGTATACCTCACAAACACCATTGTCCCTTTCCACCTTTCTGCCTCTTGCAAGGATATCTTGAACAAATGTGAAAATGTGTCAAGATGTATCTAATTATTTGCCGTGGTCTGCATATTGGTCGCCTTTGTTTATTCCTTTGAAGAGAATCATACTATGCATAGCCAGTCTATGGACATTTTAGAATATGAAGCATGTCAAGGATTCTTATGCTGGTAGTGGAAGTGCTCCAGCCTTTGCTTTCAGAGAGACCTCTGGGAGAGCTGTGCCCTAGAGCAAGTTGCTGTCTGAATCTGCTTTCACTGCCAAGGACTGGCTATGACATACTATTTTTACACAATGGCAAAGCGAGTTAGCAGTAACACATGGAGTAGGCTTAGCATAGCCGTGGACTTGGAGTAGTGCGGGCACTGGAGTCTGTTGGCATCCAACTGACACTTCAGTTTCTTGGGTCCTAGAACAGAAAAACTGAATGGAAACAGGGATGGTAGCAGAAGCAGAAAGGCAGCTAGAGGGAGAAAGCATGTCCAAAGGAGGAAGTGAGTCAGTACGGGAAGGAAGCTGGGAAGTTTGATAGCAAATGCTGATTTTCAGTGCCTCGAGTGGTGTGAGGGTTTTCCATGAATGTCCTATGCTTTCTCATAATCTTTGAGGGTTGTTCTAGCTTTAACTCCCAGCTTATTTCTTTTACAGACTGATTTTTTTTGAGTGTGTATATATGTTCACTTGTGTGTGTGTGTGAGAGGGGGGGGGAGGTCTTAGGTGTTTGCTCTTCAGCACTGTTCAGTTTGTATTTTCCTGAGACAGTCTCTCTATAATCTCTAAGCATGTTAAGTAGGCTCGCTGGCAAGTGAGCCACAGGGGATCTCTGTGTCCACCTTCCCAGTGCTATGATTACATGTTCTTGCTACCACAGCTAGCTTTATCTTTTAACAGGGGTTCTTGGGGGCCAAGTGAGGTCCTCCTCATTTGCATAATAAGCACTCCAATTGAGCCTTGCCCCCAGTGCTAGTATGCAAATTTAGGTATCATTCTGTATTTTACTGTCCTGCCACAGGAAAAGATAAAAGACAAAACAAAACTGGGAGTGGATGTCTTTTTTTTTTTTTTTTTAAGTTAATGGTCTTTTTATTGGAAAACAATTAAAAGACTAGCATTTACAACTTGGAATGGATGTAAACTATAATTTCCTGAGCAGCAATGTTGATGGTGAACTCAAGTCCACAGACACAGCCTACTCTGCTGGCTCCGAGTCATGGTTCACAAGGTTTTAAAACAGAGGCCAACGATGCTTCCTTAGGAAACATTTCATAATAAAATGTGATCTGGTGACAGCCTTGTTGTTCAAGTCACTCCAATGCAATGTGCACAGCAGTGAACCATCACACTCAGGTTCACCACCAGGGTGTCATTGTCACCGTGGGACTGGGGCACTTGAAGAGGACTGTCCTACTTCTGTGTCTCCGAGTTTAGCCTCCACCCATTTTCTGCATATCATCCTGAGGTAAACCTTTAAATGTTTGTTTGCAGTAAACCAGCTGCTGACAATTTATCTGAACAGATTGAACTAGAAGCCATCTGAGATTTTGAATTCGCTTTTTCCATTTTTCAGTTTTAATACAAATGCCTGACTGTGCTCAATCACTAAGCTGCATGCATGAGAAACTGGCCAGCACAAACAGTGTATTAATCATTAGCAAACAGAACTTTAAGGAGTCCACTAAGTGCTTCCTTAGAAGGTAGTATGAGTATTTATACTGTAAAACTGATATAGGGGGCTTGACTTTAGGGGGCAGGACCACCAACCAATACATGAAAATTTTGTGTGTGGACAGAAGGAACTTTTGACAGTTTTGCTAGATACAAACAGAATGAAGAAATGAACTTTTTTCTTTCTTTTTTCTTTTCTTTTCTTTTAAGAGGTAAGTTAAAGAATCAAATTCAATTTGATTCTTCTAGAGGGGGAAGAGTAGTTGAAAGTAGGTCTTCATTTTGCAGTCATCATCTGTACGAATTCTTCGAAGCTGATTTGTTCATCTCCATCGATATCTGCTTCTCTGATCATTTCATCTACTTCTTCGTCTGTTAGCTTTTCTCCTAAGTTTGTCATGATGTGCCGCAGTTCTGCTGCACGGGTGTCACCATTTCCATCCTTGTCAAAGACTCGGAATGCCTCGCGGATCTCTTCTTTACTATCTGTGTCCTTCATTTTTCTAGCCACCATAGTCAAGAACTCTGGGAAGTCAATGGTGCCATTCCTATCGGCAACCACTTCGTTAATCATATCCTGCAGTTCAGCTTCTGTTGGGTTCTGACCCAGTGACCGCATGACAGTCCCCAGTTCCCCCACCATTCTTTATCGAATAGGGAGAAAGCTTCCTTGAATTCAGCAATCTGTTCTTCGGTCAGCTGATCAGCCACGGTGCGGAAGAAGGAAGGAAAAGCAGAGCAGGTGGGGGTGGCTGCACCAGCGCAGGGGGCCATGACCACATAGGTGCCTACGCTGTTGCTGCTGCTGCTGGTGGTAAAGTGCCTGCTTTGTGCGCTAAGCCTCAGCCGCCGCCCGAGTAAAGGCACCACAGACACCAGACTCCCGGCACCACTCAGGAGTAGATGTCTTAACAAAAATGTGTGTAGTTCACTTGTTAGGAGCTATGCTGTTAAGCTCAATATGGATGATTGCTGAGCTTCAATGTCAATATTTACTTTGTTGTGGATATGAAAAATATTTTCAGATAAGCATACCAATTGGATACAGTAATGGCAATTTTAAGTGCTCTTTATTTGTACGTTAAATGAGTCCAGCAGTCAATACAGCAATTTAGTTGTTTTCTGGAAGTGTTCAGATAGCTTTATGATAATGGTGAATCTTGTGCAGCTTCATAAAGAGATGAATTTCATTAAAGCTGACCATATTGTATATGCACACCAGTAATCTTAATTTAAAAGAAAAACCATAGAGCCAATAGCTATATTGGCCAAGATTATCAAGGCTTTACCACAAAGATTTATCCTCTTGATTTGTCTCTTAAAAATAAAGCATAAAACGCTTTAGAAGTACATTAAGAGATGTCTCAGATGCTAGGCTATTCATCTTTGAAAATGCATCCAGTAGAGAATATTTTATTACTCAGTGTGTCAAACTTCCTAGAACAAGCAGTTCTTGGAATTCTCTACTACCCAGGTCCTAATGAAATTATTATAGTTGTGCCCAACATGGAAATACTGTCTTCACACAACTTAGTAATGCCCCTTCAGCTTCACAGTTTGTACATAAGTCCCTTACCATTGTTGTGAATCTGACTCCGTGGACCCTTCTCATATGGCCATAGTTTGTGCAGAGCTGAGCCATGTTCTCCAGAATATTCTGTTTCCTGAACTCTGATTTTGCTTCCTCTTCTTTGTTTCTTGGTTTCTCACAAATGAAGGTTAACTCCAGAATTGAAGCTTGCAGATATTTATGTGTTTAAGATACTGTTATTTTTTGTTTTGTTTTTAAAGGTAACTATATACATTTTATT
>NW_022196891.1:40348419-40354998 GCF_008632895.1 Mastomys coucha | reverse complement strand
ACACTGACACAGACCAGGTTTTAAAGAGTCATTTAATGTATTGGCAGAACTGGCACAGACAGAATAAATAAGAGTGCTTTTGGGAAGAGTGGTGATTAACTGGGTAGGCAAAGAAAGCCTCACTGTGGATGTGACTGCACAGGTAACTTGTAGATGTGCAAAGTTGCTGAGCGTGACAGAAATGGCCCAACCCACCCAGACAGCCTCTCTGTTGTCACCTACATCTATAGTAGCACGGGGATGGGAGACTGGAGAAAAACTCAACAGGTCAGACAAGCACGTGTGTTCACACACACCTCAAGAGATTGCACTACAGAAACTGCTGCTACTCTTTGGCAGCAGGTCAAACACTGGAATCCAAGTCTACAAGCCAGAATGACCAGTTCACATCTTGTACCCCTGTACTCCAAAGTTGGGCACAATCATTTCTTCATTTTCCAATATAGTATTGAAATAAGACAAAGCCTTGATCATTGTTTAAGTAGAATTATGGGGTAGAGGAAAAAAAATAGCTACTAGATGTTAAAACTTGTACTCAACTATCATAACTAGCTTTTAAGGAAGGTCTCTCTTGACTCAAAAGCAAGTCTTTGTGGCCTCACTCTGCCTGGGAAGGCTTCCATCTGTCCTACTCATGTCCAAGTTAGGTACAGTTAACAGAACCTGCCCAAGGTAGTTTTCAAACATCTAAACTGATGCAAACGTATTAAGTCACTCCTTGTATACGTATACATCAGTCCAGTCCTGACACAGGAAGCCACAGCTGCCTAACTGGACAAGGATTCTCAGGACTGGATGTTGGTTGAATTGAGGATTCGAGAAGTAGCATCAGCTCTGGAAGCCTTTGAAAGTTCTTGAGAAAACTCAGAATAGGTGCTGGCAACAGACTTAATGCTGCAGCTGTGCTGGAGGGGGTCGAGCCAGAGTACCCATCGCTCAGGATGCTGCCATTGAGGTCCAAGTTCTCCTTGTTGGCCCTAAGCTGGGCGCCTTGAGGCGTTTTCTTTCCAGAACACAGAGAAGTGACTACTGACTTGCTGCCAGAAGGAGGTAGTCAAGACATAGGTGACTGGTACACTGATCCACCAAAGACAGGCCGAATGCTGCTGTTGGGTATAGCACTAGACGTGGTGGTGGTGTTCGTCTTGTGTACTTTGCCAGACTTGTTGGAAGCCGGTGCTGGTCTTTTGTTAGGTGTCCGGGGAGTACTGCCATATAGCATCTCTGTCTCTGTCTCTTGTTCTTTAGTTGCCTCTCTTCTCCTGTCTGGCTCGCTCTTTCTCCAACTGATGTAATTCCCACTGTTCTGTAACATACTCCATGAATTTCTGCCCATCCACCACAAATGCTGCCTAGTGCTCCTGTTCCCATTGTTCACCCTGTGCCTTCAACTCCTCTTCCAGCTTTGCTTATTCCTTTTCTTCTTTTAAAAGATCTCCCCCCTCGGTTTGTAAACCAACTTGGTTTCTGAAGCTTTTCTCTCAAACTCTAGGAAAAGTTTCCAGCTCTCTTCCCATTTTTGGACACCTTTGAACAGTTCCTTGTGAACGTCAGAGTAGTTTCTGAACCGTATAATCTCAGCGTCATGAGGATGGAGCAGGGTTTCTGTGTAGTCCTCAGAATAGTAAGGGGCAAAAGCCCGCCTTTGTTCCTGGCTATAAAAACACTGGTCCCAGAACTGAACCAGCTCTACTCGAATTGTCTCAATGACTTGCTTTATGTTTTACATTTTCAGTTCTTCTAACTGATCCAGTTCTAATTTCAGCGCATTCCTGATTTTGGTTTTTGACCCAGTCATAATTGCAACCACAGGTTCTCCCTCTTCTTCAGGTATTTGTAACCTATCCCAGAGTTCTTGGATTTGAGCATGGAGCCCCTCACATTCTGCTTCGTTTTGTGATTTTTTTCACTTCCAGCTGCTTTAGCAACTTCTGTAATGTTGCAGTATTCTCCAGTGGTAAACAAAAGGCACTTTCATCTTCACACACTACATCTCTTTCAAAGCTTGTATCCGGAGTGTGTTCTAATTCTTCCATACACAGTATTATTTGTCTCTTAATGTTGACAAATTGTTTATGCCTCAATTTCTTTGTTTCCCTCAAACTTGCCACACATTGTCGGAATAGGTTCAGCTCTTCTAAGGTGGGGGACAGAGGTGCTGTCCACATCACAGGGAGGCATGCAAAGAATTTCACGGAGTTCTTGATCTTGTCCTTGAAGTAGCTTCAGTTTCTGCCTTCTCTCCTTTTTCTGCTTTCTCATCAATTCTACTTGAGTGTGCAAATCTTTTTCTAGTTGCAAGATGGTTGTTTCTTTTTCTTCCTGAAATGGCTTCCCTTGTAACTCGGTGCACAGGTGCTCAGCTCCTCCTGACAGACGGATATACTTTTGAGCAGCCTTTCCTGTGGTCTCTCCTCTTCAACAATCATTCCATCCAGGAGGTCCTTCATATGCTTCTTCACAACCTCGGTTCTTTGTAGTCTCAGCTCCTCTGGAATCCCAATTAATTCCCATATTTCCCGAAGGTGAGTTAGAACTTTCTGGAGGCCGGCGATGGACTCATCTGCTAGCACTTCACTTCTTCTCATGGTGAATGTTCCAAGCCATCCAGAATTGAGACCTTCCACTTCCCACGCGCGGGATGGAGGACAGTAATCAGCCGCCGAAGCCTTGCCCTGGAGTCAATCTCTTAAGATACTGTTTTAATCACCAAGAATTTTCAAAGAATGCATCCCCTAAAGAGGTTACAGTATCTGGTTCTCCTCTTAGATTTTTTTTTTTAACTTTTTGTTCACTCTTTGTGAGTTTCATATCATGAACCCTAGTCCTGTTCATCTCGTCTCCTCATATCTGCCCCTTGTACTTGAAACTTCCCCACCAAAATAAACACACACACCACCACCACCACCACCACCACCACCACCACCACCACCAAAATCAAAAGCATAGAAAACATCTCATTGTGGAAGCAAAGTATGTCAGAGTATATCCCTTTGTGCACACATTTTCACTTGCAAACGTTCATTGCAATGAGTCAGGGGTCTGGTTCCAGATCTCTGGATTCTGTGACACCATCAATACTAGATCCTCACAGAGATTCCTCCTGGTTATCCTGTTGTTGTCCTGTGTTGTAGAGATATTGCAACTTTGGGTCAGCAGGGCTGGCTTTTTCACATGTCCCAACCTTCAGCAGATTTTGGGGTGGGCCATGTTAGTACCCGAGATATGGGCTCAGGTAGTAGCTGAGCTGGTCAGCCCACCAGCTCTCTCTTATTGGCACCACCTGGTGGAGCTCTCCAGCACCACTCTGGCTAGGCCATCCAATGCTGCCATTCATAGGAGGTAGGATCAGCTCTCCTAGGCTCACATCTTTGGGGCTAGCTCACCTACACCCACACCTCCAGAGTCAGCTCTGTGCAGCCCGGTCATGGGACATGAGCTACTCTCCCAAGACTTCCGGCCAATGAGGGCCTAGGACAGGCCTTCCTTACTCTTACCTTCAGAGCTGGCTTACCCTGTGCCCTCTTAGTCAGCGCCTGCTGCTGGGCAAGGTTCAGGGCCTCTCTCCAGAGTGTGCAGCTGGTGAGGGGCGGGGTGAGCTCACCTGCTTTCATGACCCTGGGGCCAGCTCTTCTGACTGCTTCAGATGAGCAGGGATGAGGGGCAAAGTCTACCTCATGGAGAGCTACAGCCAGCTCTTCACTGTTCACACTTCAGGACTGGCACCCCCACCCCCATTGCCACCAGGGCCAGCTCTACTCTGAGGCCCAGATGGGGTGCAGTGCTAGCTCTGTGTACTGCAGCTAGAGAGGGACAAAGCCAGCTTTCCTGCTCTCAGGACCCTAGGGCTAGCTCTCCTGACTGCCTGGGGTGATGGGGTGATGGGGTGATGGGGTGATGGGGAAGGTACTATGCCTGCACCCATGTCAAACCACTTCAAGACAGAAGAGTGGTGGTGCCTGCTCTCCCTCTTACTTGCCCTTGGGGCTGGCTCTCCTGTACTCACCTCCCTGCCTCCCCTGCCCTCTGCCCATCACAAGGGTCAGCTCTGCTATGCTGTCCAGGTGAGGTTAGGGGCCACATTCCTGTGTGCTGCAGCTCGTGAGGGGCAGAGCTAACTCTTATAAGCTCATGACACTGTGGGCATCTTTCCTGACTGCCTGAGGTGGCAAGGAGCAGGGTAGGGAATCACCTCTGCGCTTGTGTACCCCCATGGCAGATGAGTGGTAAGATCAGTTCTTCCATACTTACTTCCTTGGGGCTGGATCACCCACAACCCTGGTACCAGGGCCAGCTTCATTGTGCTGCTTAGGAGAGAAACAGGGCCTGCTCTCCTGTGCTGTCTCAGTTGAGAGATAGGACCAGCTCTCCAGAGCTATGTAGATAGGACAGGACTAGGTTTTGTACAGTCCCTGGACATCCATGAGGTCTCTAGCAGTTCCCTTGACCAGGGATGTCCCCATGTTCTCTAGTGGTAATACGAGCCATGGACAACGAGCTGACCCCTGCAGCTCCATAGCCCATGGTTCTCAGTAACAGCTTGGATTGGGATCTCACCATGGCCCCAGGTGGTGGGGCTGGCCACTCCCAACAGGCTGTTCCTCTCAGCCCAGTTCCATCTCTCTTCGTAAGACTCACAGGTGCTATACTTCTCTTTCTCTCCCATCTGTCCACTACATACTCACACCTTATAGTAGGTCCTACTGCAGGCTGACCTTTGGCTAGCAGGCCCCTAAGTAACATGGTCAATCATGGCTGCATAGCATGGCTGCAACCTGATGTCTATAGCTCGCCTGTGGCATGTACCAGAGGGCAGGTGTGTGGGTGGCATGGTACTCTGCAGGTTTCTCTCTGTCTTCTTCCTCTTGCATTGTGTTACCTAGATTTGAATTGATTTTTATAACTCCCAGGCATAATACAACTTTGGCCACCAAACTCATCTGCCCCTGACTGATGTAAGAACAGCACCATCATCAAGGTGTCTCTGCCTGTTGCCAGGGGGATCCTACTGGTTCTTAATGCTGGAGGAAGTGGAGTGGTTTCAGGTACTGACAGGCTGCCACGAATAATCATCTGATGTTATTACTTCTTTAGCAGATATTCATTAGATGGTGGTCGTGGGAGGCATCAATGTGCATAATCTTAGCTTGGAGGCAGAAGGATGAGGACAGTTGGAGGCTGACTTGTGTGAGGAGGGAGGGTGGACGAGAGGGAGAGGAGAGAGGAAGCCAGGAGGAGGAAGGAGGAGGAGGAGGAGGAGGAGGCTGATTGAGACTTATTGAGGTTTAAGTGAAATGCAACGGAGTGAACAGATTTGCAGTGTATAATTTGAAAAGTTTTGACGTAGCAAATCCATGAAACATTACATGTAAGCTTCTGCCACACCCATACTCCTCCAAATGCCCACTCTGCCCTGTTGCTAGACAACCATTACTGTGCTTCCTGTCATCTTGGATTAATTCATGGCTTTGCCATTTTTCTCTAACCCTTAAAAAGAATAGATTTTTTTTCCCCAAAATAAAAGCGATGTTAGAAAACTGATTACATTCAGTATAACTTTGATGTGAATTTTTCTGTTATGTCAAGAGCAAAATCTTTTTCTGTGAGGTGATGATATGTGGTCAACTCAGCAAATGGACACTGCCCATATCTTAGGCTACCTGGCAATTCTCATGGAAGTTATTTAAGGCTCCTCATACAACTGTTACAGATCACTAGGATCAGAACAATCCTGATAAGACAGGGATTCATTCACATTCTCCTTGGTTACTATGGTTAACCATATTTGGATGTTTATCTTATAATAAAATGTACAGAATAACATCTGGCAACATCACCAACATTTTCATCCATTTTGTAAACTATAAGCAGAGCAAACTCTGATTTCCTTTGTTCTCAGACTTAAGTTCATCTTTAGGAATCGTATAGATCAGGGTGCACTGCACGGCTTTCTCCTGGTGGCAAACTTGTGAATTGTAAGCTAAGGTTTCCTGACCCAGAGGGACCAATAATAATTGACCTAAGTTACTACCTGGGAAATGTTGTGATCCATGGGATGGCTCATAAGCCTGGCATGATGCCTGGTGGACAGACCTTAGGGAGAGCAATGCTTTGACTGCTGGATAAAATGGCTGGACCTTGGACTGGGACATAGTTAATGTCAAAATAAGTGATAGTTTAATTTTTTTTAAAATATAAGTTTTTTTATTAGATATTTTCTTTACATGTAAATTTCTCCATTCCCAGTTTCCCCTCCAAAAAACAAAGAAACAAACAAAAACAACAAAAACAAACCCCTGTTGCCTCCCCCCTCCCCATGCCTGCCACCCTACCCTCTCCCACTTATTGGCCCTGGCATTCCCCTACACTGGGGCACAGAACCTTCACAGGGCTGAGCTCCTCTCCTCCTATTGATGATCAAATTGCAATCCTCTACTATACACATGCTGCCAGAACAATCAGACCCCTCCATGTGCTGTCCTTGGTTGGTGGTTGGGACCCTGGGAGCTCTGAGGGCACTAGTTAGTTCATATTGTTGTTCCTCCTAAGGGGCTGCAAACCCCTCAGCTCCATTGGTCC
>NW_022196891.1:40324851-40347990 GCF_008632895.1 Mastomys coucha | reverse complement strand
ACTCCTCTGTTGAGGGACATCTGGGTTGTTTCCAGGCTCTGGCTATTATAAATAAGGCTGCTATGAACGTGATAGCTTAATTTTTACGAATTTCACTACATTAATATACCTAGCAAGGCCCCAAAATGTTAGTTCAGATTTTTTTTTATACAGATTTTTTTTCTCTAACTCCCAGAATATATTTGGCCAGTCTTTGAACAGTAGCTGTACAACAGAATTTTATGTAGGAAGCAAAGCAATATTTTAAAGAAACCTTTACATTTGTTCTAATGGTGTGATTCATGCTTACTATCTTATATAGTTTTTGTAAAATCTGGCCAATTTGTTTTTTAATGCTTAATCATTTAAGTTGTGTTCCACAAACTTCCTTCAATACCCAAAGCTCAGTCCCTAGAATTATTACCATTGCTTTCTGTGGGAAGAGTTACTTTGCAGATGAGATTATTTTAAGGATCTTAAATTGTTGAAATTATTCTGAGATATGCATGAATTATTCCAAAGAAATGCCAAGGTTTCTTGTAAGAGGCATGTGGAAAGTCAGGTGGTTTGAGGAAGAACCCACCAAAAAGCAAGAAAAAGCAATTTATTAGGCCACTGCAATCTCTATTGCATAATGATGGAAGCTGGGAAATGCCTACAAAGAAATATTTTCTCACGTCTTTGTCAAGATGAAAAAATTCAAAGATCAAGGTACTAACAAGGCCAGTGTCATGTGTTGATTCTTCTCCTTGTTGCCAAAGGGTTATCTACTTGCCATGTATGCTCTTGATACATGGTTCTTGAGCTTCTGTACTTTCTTCAAGTGTAGGATTTTTCCCAGCTACCTCGCTTTTTCTACTCCATGCCCTCTCCCCTTCCTCTCTCTCCTTTTTCTTCCCTCTCTTTCCTTCTCATAAGGTCACTTGTTCTTGCAGCTAATGGCCCCTTGTTATCTTATTTTTACTTGTCCAATGAAGACTTTCTCTACATGGCATCTGGATATTTCATCCCACATCAAACAAGAAAACAGCTCTCTTCTGTGGCTGGCAGTGGGGAGGGAGCCTTGCCAACAACTTGACTTTAGAGTTTATATCTCAAGTGGTTCAGCCAGTGGTAATTTGTTAAAATGCATTGAGACAATAGTCTTTGCCATATGTCTGGTGACCTTTAGAATTCTGGGCTCGAGAGTCTGTGAGAAGAACTGGCTGTGGGTGAGCCCCAGGTGTGGGAATCTCCTTTCTTATGTCCTATGAGGTTAGGGGGGAAGAGATCTCTATGGCTCAGACCTTTGTGGTGGAGAGGCCCTTACAGATTAACTCAGCTCACAGTTACAGTTTGGTTTTGGCTCTGCAGGTGGTACTTTTTCCTGCCAGAATTCAAGTGTTTTTGTTGTTTTACAAGCATGAATTACATGTTTTATTCAGCATTTTAGTTACTTCGGTGGTGTGTGGGGGGGAGCTTTCCTGATGTGGGCACGTTCATGCTGGAAGTCTAGGATCTATTCACAGTCACTTTCCTAAATTGTTTCCCTCTACAAGGCAGGGGCACAGGTGCCCCTACTTCAGATCTTACTTATTGGTCCTCGGGAGCATGGGAGTTCAAAAGCCAGGACTCTTTAGACACCTTATCTAGGAAGAGAGAGATTTTAAATACTAATGACTTTCATCATTGGCTCCTTAGGTACTGCTTTTTCTAAACAATTCATTATCCGACATTCATAGTGTATTTCCTGGGAGGGAAGAATTTGGCAGGCAAGGTGCACTTGAATACATGGCTATTGAAACATACCATGCTCAATAGCCTGCCTCAGGACTGTCTGGTGGATGGTTCTTAAAGCTTTTGGTAGTTTTCTTTGTATTCCTTGTATGCAAAGAGGTCCGGTGTTTAGCACCCTCCACCCACCTTTCACAGATCGCTTCTTAGCTAATTTAATCTGACCATTGTGTCTTAAGTCTGCCAAGATACAAACTTAGAGATGGAAAGAAGGAACGGAGGCTGTAAGTGGGAGGAGGGCAGCTGTAGCAGCAGGACTTTTTTTTTTTTTCTTGCTCTAGCTGGAAACTCCATTGACAGGGGATGTGGTTTCTTCTTACACTCAGCTTACCTTGAAATAAAGCATAGTAGAGCTACATTCAGCGATTAAACATTTTCCCCAGAATAGTACTGGTTTGCAATGGCTTAATGTAAGTGACAAAAGTCAAATTACTATGTATGATATAACTAGAATGAAGAAAAAAAATAGTGACAAGCTGGGATAGGGGAGATGATGTAAATGCAGCTACTACGGGGCAGTGTTAATAATTTCATCTACAGCTGAAATGTATACATGCTGATGGAATTTGGGGTAGAAATATAAATTCAAAGATTATGCTTTACTATGGACACCAAACAAATGACTTATCAGCAGCTTATTACATTGATGCAGGTTTCTGGAAAAAAAATTGTTGTTGTAACAACAACGCATACTTTTAAAAATAATATACAGTATAAACATTGGCTTCTCACACTCCATAGTGAATATACAAGATTATTTAAAATTTTTTGATTTTCAAAGGAATTATTATATAAATTAAATTCCCAGGGAGAACTGTTATATCTCATAAAAAATTGTTACACTGCATTTTTTTTTCTTAGTCTACAAATGATTTATGCTGGGTCTCCCCTGCCTTTGTTTTTTTAACAAGGTTTTTTTATTTCTCTATGAAGGAGGTTTATTCCTAGTATTTTGTAGTGCTGAGTGCAACAGTACTCAAGCAGATTCTACTCTCTAGTTAGTGAGCTTTATTCTTTATGTCCTTCTGATTTGAGGTAATCAAAGCTGAAGGTGGCAGTTGAGAAAAGCCTTTGATAATTTCAATAGAACATTCTCTGTACTTTTTATATTCAGTCCTCAATAACAGTTTCAATTTTATCTGTCTACCTTCAAACCACTCTTGTGCACAAACAAATGTTTTGTTGTTGTTTTGGCTTGGATTTTATGCATCTAATGCTAAATCAAGAGCGGAGTAGTAGTTAAATCATTCCTTACAGGGTCCAATATTATGTGCTTGGACTAGTGAGCTTCAGATAACATTAAGAACTCTTTGAAGATGTTGGTTTCCATTCTCATCAGCCTGACAATGAATAACTATGTTACACTGAAAGCCTGGTGTTCAGTCCTGCCCAGCTCTGCCCTGGGAACAATCAGGCTCAATCACAGATTGAGCTCTAAGCTCCTGTGTTGTATGTCAATGTGCCATTTCCACTCTTACTGGCTCTTCTTCTTCATGTCTACTCACACTGAGATGCAGTTGGGATGGTATTCCTAATATCCCAGACTGTTGAAAAGGTACAACCTTAAGCTCACTCTTCCCAACCTTGTTGGTAATCCTTATTCAACTGGCTTCTACCATTCATCTTCATCAAGTTTTGACCAATTATTCATCTGATCCTTCTACAAGATTGACTTACTAACTTTACAAATGAATGAGAACATGTATTTATATTTGTCTTTTTGTATCTGGCTAGTTTCATCTAATCACCTCTATTGCCTATGTATTAATGGTAATGACGGGACTTTGTGTTTTTGGACTACTATTCTGTTATGTACATTTGCCATATTTTCTTTATCCATTGATAGACCGCTAGGTATATTTCATATCTTAGCTACAAATATGGATAATTTAAGTTTGTACTTCAAATTTGAGATAGTTTTACATTTTTCTCCTGGCTACTCTCACTGAGATTTGCAGCATTATATTAAATAAGCATTATGAAAATGGAATTCTCATCTTGTGCTCCACTTTAGAGGGAGCCCTTTCAGATTATCCTTATTCAATCTAATTCTTATTTAGAATTTTAAAATGTACACTATTAAGAGTTTTGAGAGTATTCACTTATAAGTAATTTTCTAGTAGTTTTTAAACTAATGAAGTTTTGCTGAATATCATTGGGTGCCTTTATTTACCCACTGAAATAAATGTACAAGTTTGTTTGGTTGTTTGTTTGTTCAGTTTTTTGAGACAGGATTTCTCTAACAAGTTTGTTTTTTATTTTGTTGATGTGCTGTGTCACATTTATTGGGTTGTATATACTGAGCTATCTTGGCATTCCTGGTGTGAGTCACATTGGCTTATATAGGGATGACATTTTTGATGGGATGTTTAGTTTGCTAGTATTTTACTGAGAATCCTTTTTTCATTCTGATATGGATCTATATGTTATAATTTTGTTTGCTTTTTAATACATGGCTTACTCTGACCTTATAAAAATTGACAGAGTCACTTCTATTTGAAGTAGTTTTGAGAAATTGAAATTAGATTTTAAAATACAAGATACACAAGCACGTGCACACATGGTCATTCACAAATGCAGAATCCATATGCACACTCTCAATCCTTGCTGTGTTTAAATAAGGGAAAGGATATCTATCTTCTGATCAAATAGTAAGAGGGTATAAAGTCACTAGCCATGTAGTAAAATCCCTACAGACATATACGTACAATTTTTGAAACAAAAATTAAAATTTTGGATAATTTAAGGAGAAATTAGAAAAAGCTGGACAGAGAAGCAGCCTAGGATAGATTTGACATTCTAGTGTCAGACTCAAGTGGGAGAAGCTTGGGTCAATTCAAAACAAGTGAATAAAAAATTGATGTTCAGATCATTTACCCATTCTTAGCCAAATTTTTGACTTGAGTTCCTTACTCAATGTACATTATTCCTCTGCTAGATGGATAAATAGTGGACAAATATTCTCTTCTTTACTGTGCTAATGGTTTCCTTTGAGTGAAAGCTTTTTAGTTTGATTTTAGTTTGTTGTAGTCATGTTTGTCTACTTTTGGTTCTGGTGTGTGTATGTGTGTGTGTGTGTGTGTTTTGAAGGAGGATCTTTAAAAAAAATCTTTGCTGGTTCCAGAGTCTTGAAGAATTTTCTAAATTTTCTTTTTGTGGTCTTCTAGTTTGTGAAGAGAATGACAGGAGCAGGACAAAATATATTGGGAAGTTAGAATCTTCAGGGACTGGTAAAAGTAACATTTATTAGATTTAGGACACCAGTATACTACAAGGAAGAGTGACTAGCTAGATGCGATATAGAAAAACTATAGGAAAGCCTCTGGAGAAACAAGGGAAGTTAAGGGTTGAAAACTAGTGAACAGCAATCTACAGGAACCCACTACAATCATAGCTTCAAAGGCTGATAAAGAATAGTTATGCATCTAGGTGGTGAGGTCATTTTTCAGAAGCAAGGGTAAAATGCAGGTTTTTTCTTTTTTAAGACAAGAAAAGTATGAAAGTTGTAATCATCTGAAACATGTTCCTCAGGGTCAAATCTGTTTCCCAACATAAGCAGCGTGGAATTCCAGAATGTAAACTAGAATTAGAAATGTAAAATAATAGGCAGAACATGGGCCTATGAAAAATGTTCAGTAGGTGGCCAGCAAGATAGCTCACTATCTTAGTGAGGAAAGGTACATGCCATACAAGTCTCAGGACATGAGTTTTATCACCTGCCTTAATGATGGAAGAAAAGAACTGACTCTCTCAAAGCATGTTGTGCTACTACTACATAGCATTGTCTAATTTGTAAGTTCATAAAGTTACATACAGAAAGAAGCATCATTTGGAGAAATGGTAGTCTATAGTTATATCATTTAAAGGTTGTCATACAATGTAAGAGAAGAGATAAAAATGAAGTTTAAACTTTTAAAGTGAATGTTAATGAATGTTAAAACTGCTGAATTGAACTAACTAATAAAACCTATACAAGGGTATAAAAAATAACAAGTAAAACTTGAGATGCTGGAAACACACCCATTTATAAGTAGCACCTTAGATATAAGTACAGTAGCTCATTTAAAATTTATTAAATGAGGTTAAATCCAAAGTACGTCTTTTGCTTATAAAAGGCACCACTGAAACTTGAAGTTATAGAAAAGTTTGAAGAAGAAGGATAGAGAAAGATGAACAAGTGGGGAGGAAGTTGGTGTGGACTATTAAAACATTACAAGCTATAATTTTTAAAGTAAAAATGAGAGTAATGTATTCCATACTAATGAGGGATTCAGATCTCTAGGAAGTTCTAATGCTGAATGAATAGATACCTAATAATAGCTTTAAAGTATAGAAAGCAAGAATGACAGCACAAAGAAAATAAGTCTTTCACTATCATAGTGGGATTCTAATTAATACAGATTGTCTTTTCAATTGTTAAATTAAGCAGATGATATATCAGACTATAAAAGATTGGAATGTCACAATTAGGGGCATTGATCTAGAAGACACAAAGAGAGCTCTAACAGCAATAGGAGAATTACATGTAGTTCTTATGCAAACAGGAAACATTTACATAAATGGACCATTTAGGAGGCCATTGGCCTTTTCCATCAATGCACTTCAGAGAATAGAGATTATTAATACCACATTCTTTTACCACAATGCACTTAGGACGAGAAGAAGCTAAGATAAAGATAACTAAAAGCTCCCATGGCAGACAACAATGGCTATTATCCTCCAGCAGCCATTCCCTGATTTATCCTTCCAGGTCTAGAACTTGCTAAAGTGTGAATAGAAACATGATTATTCTGTTTGCCATGAACTCTGGGGTGGAAGTATGTGGCGTGCTTTTTGATGTCTTACAGAAGAAATGGCTCTTAATTCATTGTTTTTCTTTGACCCTACCAATATCCCAGGATGCAGATGTACTATTAGAAAGTCAGCTCCCCTTGCAAAGGAGGAGCAGCACCCAAGGAGTGAAGGAAGCTCATCTCACTTTTACAGCATGGCCTGCCTCATTGCTGCTTTTTATTGCTAATACTGTGACAGATTCCCATGTACACGGAAATTAAAAAATATAGGGCTGGACATTGTGGTACATGCCTTTAATCCATGTGCTGTGGAGACAGGGGTGGGTAGATCTAATCTTGAGCATAGTCTGGTCTACAAAGTGAGGTCCAAGCCATTCAGGGTTATGTAGTGAGGCTCTGTTTGAAAAAAACAAATGGAAAAAAATATGCTAAATTAATGGACACCTAATAATAGCTTTAAAGTACAGAAAGCAAGAATAACAACACAAAGAAAATAAATCTTTCACTACCCTAGTGGGATTCTAATTAATACAAATTGTCTCTTTAATTGTTAAATTAAGCCAATGATATATTAGAGTATAAGAGATTAGAATGTCATATGTATATATACATATATATATAGTCATATATATGTGTGTGTATGTGTATAGTATGCTGAAACACAACCTTCAATAGAATCTGTGTGACAAATTCCACAGACTGAGGTGGTTGACCTCAAAAGGGGGAGGCCTCCTGGAACCAGTTGTTCTCTGCTGGAGAAAAATCATTGAGCCATAGTTCTCTTGGCAACTTATCTGTTCAATGTTTTCTATTTCTTTTCCTATATGCGAGATGTTCCTGACAGCCTAGGCCAAAATATTAAGTAAGAATAGTGGATGCAAAACCATCCCTTGAGATGGAGTCACTAACCATGACCTCATCTCCAAGAAAACCAGTACTTTACTTTATAAGTTATGCATAAGATAATAATGATAAATATAACTTTCCCAACAATAATATTTAATATGGCTGCATGTGTGTTATCAAAGGTAGGTTTTGGTATCTTGTAAAAGAAAGCTTTAAATAGGAAGAATTAAAACAGTTTAAATTTATGCTTTGAAGAGTTACAGAAGAACAGGAACTAGAGGTTAAATAGTAACTGATCATAAAAATTCACTAGCTTGTTTTTATGATTATCAAATAATCATAATCATATCCATTCTACCTGGCTGCTTCATTGAATATATCTTTTTGAAGTTGTAATACTTGAATGATTTTGTGTTTTGTTGTGCCAAATAATTGTTACAATGTCTGTTTTCACTGTTGTAATAGCTTTTTCTTTATGCATAAAAACTCTTGCTTGAGAGCTGCAAAATACACTCAGATTCAAACTGCCCCTGTGTTTGTTTCTGTTTGTCACCACCAAATCCTTACCCACCTGGCCTGGAGAACCCACATCCAAGGGACCCCCATACATAGCTAGGGTGGTCTGTGGCCATGTGCATTTATGTTTTGCATGTCTGCAGATGTATATTTTATGGATTGCTGCTAACATATTGCTAAGGTAGGAATTTCTAAGTGTTTTAAATTAATTCATTAATTTTACATTTTGACCAGTTTCCCCTTCCTCCTTTGGTCTTAGTCTCTCTACCTTACCCCCTCACACCCATTCCTCCTCCATTTCTCTTCAGAAAAAGGCAGGCCTCCAATGGCTATCAATTAGTCCTGGCATATCAAGTTGTACTAAGACTAGGCTTATTCTTTTATTAAGGTGAAGCAACCTAGTATGAGGAAAGGGTCCTTAAGACAGGCACCAGTCAGAGAGAGCCCTGGCTCCCACTTTTAAGAGTCCTATATGAAGACCAAGCTATACAATGGTAATAATATATATGCAGAGGTCAGTCCCCAGCAGGCTCCCTGGTTGATGGTTCAGTCTCTGTGAGCCCCTATGGGCTTAGGTTATTTGATTTGATTCTGTGGGGTTTCTTGTAGTATCTTTGATATCTCTGGCTCCTACAATCTCTCACCCCTTCTTTGCAGAATTCCTTAAGCTGTGCCTAATGTTTGGCAGTGAGACTTTGCATCTGTTTCCATCAATTGCTGGCCGAAACCTCTCTGATAACATTTGGGCTAGACACCAATTTGTGAGTATAGCAGAATGCCATTAGGAATAATTTCATTGACTTTTGGTTCTATTCTAGGTCTCTGGGCCATCCAGACTCTGCCTCTGTCTCAGGACCCTTCAAGAAATGTCAGGGGTAGGTTTCCTGTCATGGTATGGGTCTCAAGCTGGACCAGTCATTGGTTGGCAACTCCATAAATATCTGGGCGTCTTTACCTCAGCATATTTTGTAGGTAGGACAAATTGTAGGTTGAAAATTTTATGGTTAGGTTGGTAATCCCAATCCTCTATTAGAAGTCTTGCTTGGTTGCAGGAGATGGCTGCTGTTTCAGGATCCATATCCCCCATAGCTAGGAGTCTTAGCTAGGGTTGCCCATATGGATCCCCTGAGTACCTATTACTCTAGGTTTCTAGCTTATCCCGGAGATGTCTCCCCCACCCGAATTCCAGTTGTCTCTCCCAGTACTCTTTACCTCCATCCTCCTGCCCACTGTTCTCATCCTCATGTCCTCCAATCCCCTCCTTTCATCCACAATGAAGTCTATTTTATTTTTCCTTTGCCACACCCACTTGTCTACTCCAGTAACATCTGCAATATCAGAGGTAAAAGCCTGATCGCAGACAAGAGGCGTTATGACTTCAAAGGGAGTTTGTGCCTCCTGGGTATTCAGTCAGTCGTGGCATCCCCTAACTCAGAGGTAGCCCAGATATGTTCTTGCGAACTCGCGTGCTAGGTGCCCACCAAGATATGATTTATTAATAGCTAGACAAAATTGGACATTGCTCTCTGACCTCCAGTAGTACATGAAAAAAAAAGCTTAAGGTTTAATTAACCAACCTTCCTTGAAAGAAAAAAAAAACGGAGTAACAAAAAAAAAGTGAGGGTAAATAGACTAGAAAAGTGGAGAAGGATCAGTAAATACAAAACGATCCCTTTAAACATACTACTGAATGGTAAATATAAATGGTGCAAAGCATGTAGCAATTTAGGAAGAAAGGAGAGCTTGTGGAGTCACTGCTCTAGAGGGAATGATAATAAAGCTGAATGTCTTTCTGTAGAAAATTTGAAAACTTAGGATGAAATAGAGTAAAATCTGAATTTGGTTTCCCAGTATGAGTGAAGCTTAGGTCAAAGGATCACAATTAGATTTGGGAGCTGAAAGACTCCATACAGACATGACTCAGAGATGCAGCCACCCTTCTGAGACCATGACCCTCTCAAATGAGCTGTCCTAGGTCATTGACCATTTTGATAGGTTCTGTTGATTGCAGTGTTCGTTCTGATCACTGATAATTTGATGTGTTAATACCTGTGAAATCACCAGGCAGTGGTGGCACATTTCTTTAATCCCAGCACTTGGGAGGCAGAGACAGGCAGATTTCTGAGTTCAAGGCCACATGGTCTACAGAGTGATTTACAGGACAGCCGGGGCTACACAGAGAAACCCTGTCTTGAAAAAACCAAAAACCAAAAACCAACCAAACAACAACAAAAAAACCCAAAACCAAAAGCCAAAAACCAAAAAAACCCAAAAAACCAAAAAACAAAAAAACCCTGTGAAATCTGGTACTCATTAAAAAAATTGTTGATTGTTATTCTTTCATAAAAAGTTGTTTTACGGGAGTTGCAATGTGAAATTATGCTATCATTTTATTTCTCTCTGAGCTTTGGACATGTTTTGTTACTATAGTGCGATAGTCTGCTACTTTATTCAGAACTTTAACCTTTTACAGTAATTTCTTTGTCCCAGTTGTCTGTTATCTGGCTAGCCAGCAGGGTCTGGACTAAGGGGATGAAGAGGTACCTGGGGTAACGTGTAGGAAGTCTTTAACCTTGTCAGCGTATCTTGAAATTGTGCTTTGTTTGCTGTCTCCAGTGTCTTATCCAGTTGTGCCTTTGTATATTAAGTTCTGTGTTCTTTCAGTTTGTCCCCTCACTCCCTTGCTCACGTGCTGACCTGCTGCAATTAGGTTATCTTGGCTGCAGTTTTGCTACTTCTCTGGCACCACTGCCTCATATGAATTATCTCTTAAACTAGAAAGGCCTCTTAGGAACCTGTTGGCCTAGACACATTCATTCTTCTACTTGATTCCATGGATATTTTCCTCAGCCTTCTTGGAACCTGCAATAGTTAACCTTGATTCCTAATGCAATAGAACTAAGTGTTTAGGATATTAGTAAAACACATCTGGGTATGTCTGTGAGAATTTATAGAGAGGATTAATTGGGGGAAGAGAAAGAAACGTACTTGAATGTTGGTAGATTGTCCACAAGGCTTGATAGTTCTGATATTTTTTCTGTTCATGAGCCATCATGATATGGACTGTCCTACTACATCATGGTTTAGATCAGATACCTCTGCTACATAAAACACATTACTCACATTACTACCTATGTATTCACAGTTTGATGCGTTGTGCCATATCTCTACTCTGTAAATGCCTTTCTCAACTGATTAGCTTCAGCCAGCCTCCTTTGAATCAGTGTTAGTGCTTTCCTTGTTCTTTCTCTGTTAGTAAGTTGAGCATTGAATTGTTCAGGAAGGGAAGAAAAAAAGAAGGAATGAGAAAATGGAAGAAAGGGTAAACCTTACTTCTCCCCTCCCCCTGAGTCTGAATAAGCTCTTAGCAAACTCTGATTATAGTAGAAAACAAAAACACAAGCAATTCATCATACACATAGATGCTAAAATCTTAAATGAAATATTAGAATGCAAATCAAAATAATATTTTAATAGGATACATAAATACATTATGACCAAGCTGGATTTATTTCAGGAATTCAGTGTTAATATGATATAAGGACTGGAATCAATGTAATAAATCATATTCAAAAGATAAATGATGAAAATCTTATAATCTTAATGGATGTAGAAATAGTATTTGAAATGAACTCAATATATTTTCTTAATAAAAAGTTTAGAAAATTGAGAGTATATGCTAACATACTTTGAAATCCAGTGTTGAACTTTCTCCTTCTGGAAGCAAGAATGAAACTAGCAGGCTGGCAATTGTACCTTTAATCATCAACATATGGAAGGTGTTAATTAGTGGCATAATTAAGTATGCCATGGGCTAGGACATACTTTCTGAGTTTTTCACATTTAAATTACATGCTAAAATATGGTTTCACTAAAAATAAATAATATAAGCAGGCAGGTAGTGAAACCGAGGATAGATAACAAATTCTTTGCTTATTATTTTGGAACTAATCTGGGCTGGCCTTTGGTGATATTCCTGACCAAAATATGCGCCAAGTGATGGAGCAAGGTGTTGCAGGGAAGGTCATAGGGCATCTTAAGAACTTAGCCTAGATTCCTGGAACATGGTTTCTAAAAATGCTGAACCACAAACCAAGAAGTCAATTTTACATAAGACACTACATATTGAAGAAGTCAAAGATTCAAACTGAATCTGGTGTTTCAACTCGCATGTTCAGGTGCTAAACACAGACATATCGGATATCTGATACATGAATGAAGCCATATCAGACCCCTGTGAGATGTTACCTCTCTAAGCTGAGTAAATTGCGTTTTGGAACAATTATTGATCTGAGCTCTGCCTAAATTGTTGACTTATAGAATAAACCCAATTAAAAGGTAGTTGTTCAAACCACTAATTGTAAAATTTGTCTTATTGCTAGAGGTATCCAGTATATAAGTATAAGAAATACCAACCCAGGATCATAGGATCAGAGGTGAGGATATCACAATATCTGTCCTAACACCAGGAGTATCTGGGACCAGTGGGACCCAGGCACGCAGGAACTCTGCCAGTCCAGTGGCATGGATTGCTTCCAGTCTGTCTGGGCTGGTTCTCTGAGCAGACCTTGGGTGCAAACTTTGCAGCCAGTCCCACAACATCCAGAGGAAACCCCACTCCCTGACACTCTAACAAGCCCAGGGTCACAGGATCCCAGAATCACAGGATCACAGAGACAGCTTGACTCTGAGGAGTTCTGACATAACCAGGATCACAGGAAGGACAGGCTCCTGTCAGATTTAGTCAAGGCAGGTAGAACTAGAGATAACTAGAAGGCAGGAGGCAAGGATAAGAACATAAGCAACAGAAATCAAGGTTACTTGGCATCATCAGAACCCAATTCTCCCACCATAGCAAGTCTTGGACACACCATCACACTGGAAAAGCAAGATTCAGATCTAAAATAATTTCTCATGATGAGGACACAGGACTTTAAGAAGGACATAAATAACTCTCTTAAAGAAATACTGGAGAGCACAGGTAAAGAGCTAGAAGCCCTTAAAGAAGAAACATAAAAATCCCTCAAAGAACTACAGGAAAACACAATCAAACAGGTGAAGGAAATGAACAAAACCATCCAGGATCAAAAATGGAAATAGAACAATAAAGAAATCACAAAGGGAGACAACCCAGGAGTTAGAAAACATAGAAAAGAGATCAGGAGTCATAGATCCAAGCATCACCAACAGAATACAAGAGATAGAAGAGAGAATCTCAGGGGCAGAAGATATCAAAGAAAACATTGACACATCAGTCAAAGAAAATGCAAAAGGTAAAAAGATCCTAACCCAAAACATCCAGAAAATCCAGGACACAATGAGAAGACCAAACTTAAGGATAATAGGTGTAGAAGAGAGTGAAGACTCCCAACTTAAAGGGCCAGCAAATATCTTCAACAAAATTATAGAAGAAAACTTCCCTAACCTAAAGGAAGAGATGACTATGAACATACAAGAAGCCTACAGAACTCCAATTAGGCTGGACCAGGAAAGAAATTCCTCCTGTCACATAATAATCAAAACACCAAATGCATTAAACAAGAAAGAATTTTAAAAGTAGTAAGGAAAAAAGGTCAAGTAACATATAAAGGCAGGCATATCAGAATTACACCAGGCTTCTCACCAGAGACTATGAAAGCTAGAAGAACCTGGGCAGATGTCATACAGACCCTAATAGAACACAAATGTCAGCCCAGGCTACTATACCCAGCAAAACTCTCAATTACCATAGATGGAGAAAACAAGATATTCCATAACAAAACAAAATTTACACAATATGTTTCCACAAATCTAGCCCTACAAAGGATAATAGATGGAAAACACCAACATAACAAGCAAAGCTACACACTAGAAGAAGCAAACGAATCTTTCAACAAACCCACACAAACATAAATCCATTGCTAACAACAAAAATAACAGAAAGTAACAATTACTTTGTTTAATATCTCTTAATATGAAAATTAGTATTACCAATATATCATAATTGGTTGAAACCCAATGATATGAGAAATTAGAAATTTGTTGACTATCACTCATTTGTCTCTCTAATTTGGTAATTGGAGAAATAGGTCCAATATTGTACAATCCATATAACTTTCTGCTTGCTTGTACCAGACAGTGTCTCACTGTGTACCACATAATGGTCTCAAAATCATGCTTCTCCTATCTCAGCATCTCTATTAATAGGATTGTTTATTTGATATCTTTACACTATACTATGGTTTATACATATTTCAAATGTATTTATAAAGCCAAAAGAAACATAGACAATTAACTTGGGAGGTGGCTTGTAAGGGACAAAGAGTGAGATTGAATGCTTTACCTTTCATTTTTTTATTTTGTCATATTCTTTCAAATTTATAAAATACTGTAACAATAAAAATGAGTATTATAAAACTTGTTTGATATAAAACTACAATCAATTGAACAGTCTTATGTAGATGCTTGTCTACAGGAATACTGAAAATACATGTTTTTCTCATTATACATTTTAAGTAACTCAAAACATATTAATTGTATAGTTTAAAATAATATATCAATACTAGTTTTTTTAATGAACATAAAAAGATAAAATCTTTTTTCTCATTTGTTTTGTTTTTAGTAGAGCTTAAAATCTTGGCTCTTACTGTGGTACAAGCTCAAAATAAGAACAATTTTTAGACATTGGAGTTCATTGTAGTAATGCTGTATGTACTTCAATGACCCTCACATCACCAAAGGATTTTATCTCCATAGTAGATAAGCTAAGAGTTGGCAGTTCTCCTGTGCCAAGGAGTGAATTATAGGCACGATTTTTAGATACAGATTTCCTGCTATGGTCAAAGCTAATTGACTTGAGTGACTTTCTTCATTCTCAGCCCACAGAGAACAGGTTACATTCATTTAAGAAATGGTGTAGGTATTAAGATGGTCTATCCATAAAGTCATTCACCAGCTGTTTCAGTGGTTCTGCTTGGAGAGTGGCACAGGCATTAGGTGGGGGTAAGAATCTGGTTCATTGGCTGTGGTGATTTTAAAAAGAATTCATCTCAGAGAAAGAGTAACTTATAAAGTCCTCTTCTTCAAAATTGATACAATAGTTACAAACATCAAGCAAAGCATTCAGTCTCACTCTTTGTTCTCTTACAAGCCACTTCCCAAGTTAATTGTCTATGTATCTTTTGGCTTTATAAATACATTTGAAATATGTATAAACCATAGTATAGTGTAAAGTCATCAAATAAACAATCATATTAATAGAGATGCTGAGATAGGAGAAGCATGATTTTGAGACCATTATGTGTTACACAGTGAGACACTGTCACGTACAAAGAAGCAGAAAGTGTATATGGAAAGTGTATATGGATTGTACAATATTGGACCTATTTCTCCAATTACTAAATTAGAGAGACCACTGGATGACAGCCAACAAATTTCTAATCTCCCATACTTTTGGATTTCAATCAATTAGGATATGTTGGTAGTGTTAATTTTCATAATAAGATATTAAGAAAAAGTAATTGTTACTTCCTGTTATTTTTGTTGTTAGCAGTGGAATTATGATTGGGCTTATTGAAAGATTTCTTTTTTGATTCTTCTAGAGTGTAGTTTTGCTCGTTATGTTGGTGTTTTCCATCTATTATCCATTGTAGGGCTGGATTTGTGGAAACATATTGTGTAAATTTGGTTTTGTCATGGAATATCTTGTTTTAGATCCAACCAGGATCTAAAAATGGAAGTAGAAACAATTAAGAAATCACAAAGTAAGACAACTCTGGAGATAAATATCTTGGGAAAGAAGTCAGGAAACATAGATGCAAGCATCACCAACAGAATACAAGAGATAGAAGAGAGAATCTCAGGGGCAGAAGATACTATAGAGAACATTGACACAACAATCAAAGAAAACACAAAATGCAAAAGTTTCCTAACTCAAAACATCCAGGAAATCCAGGACACAATGAGAAGACCAAACCTAAGGATAATAGGTGTAGAAGAGAGTAAAGACTCCCAATGTAATGGGACAGTAAATATCTTTAAGAAAATTATAGAAGAAAACTTCCCTAACCTAAAGAAAAAGATTCCCATGAACATACAAGAAGCCTATAGAACTCCAAATAGACTGGACCAGAAAAGAAATTCCTCCCACCACATAATAGTCAAAACACCAAAAGCAGAAAACAAAGAAAGAATACTAAAAGCAGTGAGAAAAAAAGTCAAGTAACATATAAAGGCAGACATATCAGAATTACACTAGATTTCTCTCCAGAGACTATGAAAGCCAGAAGATCCTGGGTTGAGGTCATTCAGACCCTAAGAAAACACAAATGCCAGCCCAGACTACCATACCCAGCAAAACTCTCAATTACCATAGATGGAGAAAACAAAGTATTCCATGACAAAATAAAATTCACGCAATATATTTCCACAAATCTAGCCCTTCAAAGGGTAATAAATGGAAAACTTCAACACAAGGAGGGGAACTACATCCCTGAAAAAGCAAAAATTCAATCTTCCAACAAAATTAAAAGAATTAGCCACATGAACGGAATTCCAACTCTAACAATAAAAATAACAGGAAACAACAATTACTTTTCCTTAATATCTATTAATATCAATGGACTCGATTCCTTAATAAAAAGACATAGACTATCAGATTGGGTATGTAAACAGGACCCAACATTTTGTTACATACAGAAAACCCACCTCAGTGACAAAGACAGATACTACCTTAGAATAAAAGGCTGGAAAACAATTTTTCAAGCCAATGGTCCCAAGAAAAAAGCTGCAGTAGCCATTCTAATATCAAATAAAATTGACTTTCACACTAAAGTGATCAAAAAATATAAAGAGGGATACTTCATACTCATCAAATGTATAATCTACCAAGATGAACGCTCAATTCTGAACCTCTATGCCCCAAATGCAACGGCATCTATATTCATAAAAGAAACTTTACTAAAGCTCAAAGCACACATTACACCGCACACAATCATAGTGGGAGATTTCAACACTACACTCTCTGCAATGGACAGATCATGGAAACAGAAACTAAACAAAGACACAGTGAGACTAACAGAAATTATGAAACAGATGGATCTAACAGATATCTATAGAAATTTTTATCCTAAAACAAAAGGATATATGTTCTTCTCAGCACCTCATGGTACCTTCTCCAAAATTGACCATATAATTGGTCACAAATCAGGCCTCAACAGACACAAGAAGATTGAAATGATTCCTTGCATCCTATCAGATCACCATGGATTAAGGCTGCTCCTCAATAACAACATAAACAATAGAATGCCCACATGCACTTGGAAGCTTAACAGTACTTTACTCAATTATAACTTGGTCAAGGAAGAAATAAAGAAAGAAATTAAAGACTTTCTAGAGTTTAGTGAAAATGAAGCAACAACATATCCAAACTTATGGGACACAATGAAAGCAGTACTAAGAGGAATACTCATAGCTTTAAGGGCCTCCAAAAAGAAACTGAAGAGAGCATACACCAGCAATTTGGCAGCACATCTGAAAGTTCTAGAACAAAAAGAAGCAATTCACCCAAGAGGAGTCAAAGGCAGGAAATAATCAAACTCAGGGCTGAAATCAACCAAATAGAAACAAAAAGAATCAATCAAAACCAGATCTGTTTTTTTGAGAAATCAACAAAATAGATACACCCTTAGCCAGACTAACTAGAGGGCACAGAGACAGTATCCTAATTAACAAGATCAGAAATGAAAAGGGAGACATAACAACAGACACTGAGGAAATCCAAAAAGTCATGAGATCCTACTACAAAAGCTATACTCAACAAAACTGGAAAACCTGGATGAAATGGGCAATTTTCTAAACAGATACCAGGTACCAAAGTTAAATCAAGATCAGATCAACGATCTAAACAGTCCCATATCTGCTAATGAAATAGAAACAGTCATTAATAGTCTCCCAACCAAAAAAAGCCCAGAACCAGATGGGTTTAGAGCAGAGTTTTATCAAACCTTCAAAGAAGACCTAATACCAATACTCCTCAAACTCTTACACAAAATAGAAACAGAAGGTACTTTATCCAATTCGTTCTATGAAGGCACAATTACTCTTATACCTAAACCACACAAAGACCTACAAAGAAAGAACACTTCAGACCAATTTCCCTTATGAATATCAATGCAAAAATACTCAATAAAAATTTTGCAAACTGAATCCAAGAACACATCAAAACGATCATTCATCATGATCAAGTAGGCTTCATCTCAGGGATGCAGGGATGGTTCAATATATGGAAATCCATCAACATAATTCACTATATAAACAAACTCAAAGAAAAAAAAAACATATGATCATCTCATTAGATGCTGAGAAAGCATTTGACAAAATCCAACATCCCTTCATGATAAAAGTCTTGGAAAGATCAGGAATTCAAGGCCCATACCTAAACATAGTAAAAGCAATATACAGCAAACCAGTAGCCAACATCAAACTAAATGGAGAGAAACTTGAAGCAATCCCACTAAAATCAGGGACTAGACAAGGCTGCCCACTCTCCCCCTACCTTTTCAATATTGTACTTGAAGTCCTAGCCAGAGCAATTAGGCAACAAAAGGAGATCAAAGGGATATGAATTGGAAAGAAAGAAGTCAAATTATCACTATTTGCTGATGATATGATAGTATGTGTAAGTGACCCCAAAAATTCCACCAGAGATTTCCTAAACCTGATAAACAACTTCAGCAGAGTAGCTGGATATAAAATTAATTCAATCAAATCAATGGCCGCCTTCTACACAAAGGGATAAACAGGCTGAGGAAGAAATTGGGGAGCAACACCCTTCACAATAGCTACAAATAATTTAAAATATCTTGGTGTGACTCTAACTAATCAAGTAAAAGATCTGTTCTACAAGAATTTCAAGTCTCTGAAGAAGGAAATTGAAGAAGATCTCAGAAGATGGAAAGATCTCCCATGCTCGTTGATTGGCAGAATTAATATAGTAAAAATGGTCATCTTGACAAAGGCAATCTACAGATTCAATGCAATCCCTATCAAAATTCCAACTCAATTCTTCACAGACTTAGAGAGAGCAATTTGCAAATTCATCTGGAATAACAAAAAATCTAGAATAGGGAAAACTATTCTCAACAATAAAGGAACCTCTGGTGAAATCACTATCTCAGACCTTAAGCTGTACTACAGAGCAATTGTGATAAAAAACTGCATGGTATTGGTACAGTGACAGGCAGGTAGATCAATGGAACCGAATTGAAGACCCAGAAATGAACCCACATAACTATGGTCACTTGATCTTTGACAAAGGAACTTAAGCCATCCAGTAGAAAAAAGACAGCATTTTCAACAAATGGTGGAGGCTCAATTGGTGGTTAGCATGTAGAAGGCAAATTGATCTTTTCCTATCTCCTGTACAAAGCTCAAGTCCAAGTGGATCAGGGACCTCCACATCAAACCAGATACACTGAAACTAATAGAAAAGAATGTGGGGAAGAACCTTGAGCACATGGGCACAGGGGAAAATTTCCTGCAAGGAAAGACCAATAGCTTATGTTCTAAGATCAAGAATTGACAAATGTGACCTCATAAAGTTGCAAAGCTTCTGTAAGGCAAAAAACACTGTCAATAGGACAAAATGGCAATCAACAAATTGGGAAAAGATCTTTACCAATCCTATATCCAGCAGATTGCTAATAACCAATATATACAAAAACCTCAAGAAGTTAGACTTCAGAGAATCAAATAACCCTATTAAAAATGGGGTACAGAGTTAAACAAAGAATTCTCAAGTGATGAATACCGAATGGCTGAGAAGGACCTAAAAAATGTTCAACATTCTTAGTCATCAGGGAAATGCAAATCAAAACAACCCTGAGATTCTACCTCACTCCAGTCAGAATGACTAGGATATAAAACTCAGGTGACAGCAGATGCTGGAGAAGTTGTGGAGAAAGAGGAACATTACTTCATTGCTGGTGGAATTGCAAGCTGGTACAACCACTCTGGAAATCAGTTTGGCGGTTCCTCTGGAAATTGGGCATAGTTCTACCAGAGGACCCAGCTATACCACTCCTGGGCATATACCCAGAAGATGCTCCAACATGTGATAAGGGCACATGGTCCACTATGTTCATAGCAGCCTTATTTATAATAGCCAGAAACTGGAAGCAACCCAGATGTCCCTCAACAGAGGAATGGATACAGAAATTGTGGTACATCTACACAATGGAGTACTACTCAGCTATTAAAAACAATGAAATTATGAAATCCTTAGGGAGATGGGGATGGATCTGGAGAATATCGTCCTGAGTGAGGTAACCCAATCACAAAAGAACACACATGGTATGCACTCTCTGATAAGTGGATATTAGCCCAGAAGATCGGAGTACACAGAGTACAATCCACAAACAAGAAACTCAAGAAGGAAGACCAAAATGTGGACACTTCATTCCTTCTTAAAAAGGAGAACAAAATACCCATTGAGGGTGTTACAGAGACTAACTATGGAGCAGAGACTGAAGGAAGGACATTTCAGCCTGATATAGCTGTGTCCTGAGAGGCTTTGACATTACCCGACTAATACAGAAGTAGAGGCTCACAGCCATCCATTGAACTGAATACAGGGTATCTAGTGAAGGAGCTAGAGAAAGGACCCAAGGAGCTGAAGGGTTTGCAACACCTTAGGATGAACAACAATATGAACTAACTAGTACCTTCAGAGCTCCTAGGGACTAAACTACCACCCAAAGAGTACACATGGGGGGACTAATTGCTCTAGCAGTATATGTATAGTAGAGGATGGCTGACTGGTCATCAATGGGAGGAGAGGACCTTGGCCCTGTGAAGGTTCTATGCTCCAGTGTAGGAGAATGCCAAAGCCAGTAAGCAGGAGAGGGTGTGGTGCTGAGCAGGGGGAGGAGGGGCGGGAATAAGGGTTTGTTCTTGTTCTTGTTTTTTGGTTTTTGTTTTTTTGTGGTTTTTTTTTTTTTTGTTGTTTGTTTGTTTTTGGAGGGGGAACTGGGAAAGGAGATATAGTTGTACAACATGTAAATAAAGAAAATATCTAATAAAAATAAAAAAAATGACTTTCTGAGACAATTGTGAGACTTGTGATTAGATACAAATACTGACAATTATTCCTGAAGCAGAGTTGGTTTTAATAACTGGTCAGATACATACTGGAAGCTCTCTGTGCTATGTGGTATAGAGCTGTCACATCTGAAGCCTAGGCTCTTGGGCTGTAAAGTGCTTTCTGCTGTATGTTTTGATTTGGAGTCCCAGAATGGGAAGTGATTTTCCTCATTTCATTATGCATCACATGAGGACATTTGCTTAGCATCAGATGTCCTAGTTCAGGTTACTATTAGTATGATAAAACACCATGACCGAAAGCAACTTGGCATGAGAAGATTTTTCGGTTTACATACGTGGGTCAAAGCAAGGCTGAAACTCAAGCATGGCAGGAACCTGGAGGCAGGAGCTGTTGCAGAGGACATGGAAGAGTGTTACTTACTGGCTTGCTCTTCATGCTTTGTTCAGCCTGCTTTTCTATAGAGTCAAGGACTACCAGCTTACAATGGGGTTGGGCCTTCCTACATCAATCCCTAATTAAGAAAGTGCTTACTGCAGTCCAATCTTATGAAGATATTTTTCCTAATTGAGGTTTCCTCCTCTCAAATGACTCTAGCTAGAGACAGGTTGACACAAAACTAGCCAACATAGGATACATTGGAGCATCAGCCAGTAATCTCAATGGCTGAAAATTTTTTCCACTTCCCTGCTGTTTGTTTTTCTTAAATTTTTTGTCTTTTGTTTTTTGACGTAGAATCTTGTGGACAGGCCATAGTAGCTTGGCTTTATCCACCTGACCTTCCTGCCTCAGCCTCCCAAGTGCTGAAAGTACAGGCCTACTCCATCTGGATGTATGTCTTACTCTAAATGTTCCTCTAAAGGTATTAGGTAAGTTTGTCCAAAATTCCACTAACTGGGGATAATCTGAATTTTACTTTTAAGTTATTGCAACTATTTAATAAAAATATTTGGAACTATTATAAAGTTCATTTCAAAAGACTCCCCAGTAGACTTTTGGCTCCATCGGCTAAATACACCTGACAGAGTTATGTTACTTTCTATGGTTTTATAAATCAAAAATTTAAAATTAGAAGTGGGATATCAGTCAAAAGATCCCTCTGGTACATAATCTGATGCATATTTTTTAAACTCTCTCAGTTATGCATCACATTCTCTTTGAGCTTTTGTTTAGTTTTTATAGCCTTTCCTTGATTACATAAGGACAGTTTAATTTCTTAACTGTATGAAAAACTTTTTTTTCAAGACTTACAATTAGCTAAAAGCTTCAAACCTGAAGTTTCCTGATGCTCTGTTTCTCAGATACTTTGATTAAAGATTTCCAACTGATTTGAAAGAAAATGTTACCAGTGTTTAGGTCAGTGATATAGAAAAAAAATTTTCAAATACATAATTTGATGGACAAATTAGTTCCCCCATGGTTCAATTATTATTAATTGGGTTTATTATATTCAGCAGGAAGAGAAGGCCTGTCTTGTCCTGCTGGGGTATATTTTTGTATTCAGTATCAGCTTCATTAAGAACATTTTATAGTTTAGATACCCTACCTCAGGCGTTAGCATGTTGGTTCTTCAAAAAGCCAAATAGTCAATATTTTAGACTTTGTGTCATATACATTCTCTGTGGGGTTCAATAATCTCTGCTGCTATACTGTGATAGCAGTCCATGAGGCAGTAGAAACCAAATTCTCTTGATGGCTTTGTTTCTTGGTGCCACCATCCCAAGAGTACCCCGGTCATGGCTTAACCCAATAGATTCCTCTCTAGGTGAAGGCTGGAACATTCTAAGTGGAAGTGTCAGCAGAGGTGCTTGCTTTGGGAGCTGTGGAAAAGAGAATCTGGTCCAGGTTTCCATACTACATTGTGATGGCTACTGGTAGTCTTAGGCATCCCTCGCTTTGTGAAGCACAAAATCTATTTCTGACATTTTTTGTTACACTGTGTTCCTTTTTAAGCTTGCTTCTCTATCTGTGGCTTTGTACCTAGATTCCATTCTAAAAGGTTACCATTTGGTTCTATTGGGACATCCTCATCCAGGGTGGCTTCACATACACTTGATTACATATGCAAAGACCTTACATGGCTGTGTTTGATAAGAATCAGGGCTTAAGATTTGAGCATATCTTCTTCTTCTTTTTTTTTTTTTCTGATTTTTT
>NW_022196891.1:40322188-40324350 GCF_008632895.1 Mastomys coucha | reverse complement strand
TCATTCCTTCTTAAAAGGGGGAATCAAATACCCACGGGAGGAGTTGCGGAGATTAACTATGGAGCATATCTTCTTAAAAGATCCAGTTCTGTTCACTGGACTGAATTACAATGAAATGTTTATAAAATCAGAAGAAAGGACAGTTAGGGCTGTGAGCTGCTAATGGTTGATCTATGACTGAACCTATGACTGAACCTAAAATTGAATTGTGAATTTTCATAACTGACTTTGCTCTTGGTAGAATGTTGCAGTTGATTTGAATACTATTTCACATTATGTAGACAGTGCAAACAATCTGATGTCCTGTCTATTTATAAGTTACTTAATTTGATAGGAGGAATCAGCAAAATTTATGTTCAAATTTTATAAGAAATACTTATACACACACATACACACACACCCATCCTTTACCAAATTACACTAATATTAATCATTTAAAATGTTATATCTTTTTAAAGCATAAAACTCCAAAGTGTTTCTTTTCATAAATTAGGATAAGAAACTGACTTGTGGTGAGAATTATGTACTTTTTAAAAGTCATGTATTGACAGTTCTATAAAATTGGTACCACTGAATGTTTGAAAAATTAGACCTCTACTAGATCAACTGACATATTAAGATCTACTTTTGTCATGTACAAGAAAACTGATATACTCAAATGATTAAAACTATAGGGTGAGAAGATAGCTCTTCAGTTCAGAATACATATACTGCTCTTGAAGAGGAGCTGAGTTCAGTTCCCAGCATTGACAAAGCAGCTCACAACTGCCTGTTTCTCCAGCTCTAGGCACCCTGTGCCTCCATGGTTATAAACCCTGCCCCTGCCAACATACAACTAAAAAAATTTTTTCAAATAATTTACAGAAAACATTAAAGTTAATGTACAACAACATTTATTCTAAATGAAAAGATGTACTTTATAGCATGCTATATAAATTAATTCTTTGTATCCAAAGATGTCAAATAAGGCACAGCCTTATTAAAATAGTTACTAGTTGAGAACTGGTTCTGGTCCTTCTTTGTATCTCTGGATTCTCCTGTGGTTGTTGATGTTACTATAACCCGTTGTTTAGGGTAAACGTTAACTTTTTCTAAAACTTAACCTTTATCATTAGCTTTTGTGAAATGAACAGTTAATACTATTTTATTTTGATTAATTATGTGCTGGTATTTTTCCATTACTGGTGCTTAAATCATTTATTAAAAACAACTAACACTGGGCTGGTGTCCTGAGCGAACCTTGGGTGCAAGCTCTGCAGCCAGTCCCACAACACCCAGAGGAAGCTCCACTCCCAGGTGCTCTGATACTCTCAGGATCAGAGGTAAGCAGGGCCCAACATCTGTTTCAACACTGGGAGTAACTGGGACCAGCAGGACTAGACACATAGGAACTCTGCTAGTAGAGTGGCTTGGTTTTCTTCTGGTCTCTCTGGGCTGGTGTCCTGAGCAGACCTTGGGCCCAAGCTCTGCAGCCAGTCCCACAACACACAGAGGAAGCCCCACTCCCAGGTACTCTAACAAGCCCAGGGTCACAGGATCCCAGAATCACAGGATCACAGAGACAGCTTGACTCTGAGGAGTTCTGACACAACCAGGATCACAGGAATGACTGGCTCCAGTCAGATTTAGCAAGGACAGGTAGCACTAGAGATAACCAGATGGTGGGGAGCAAGTGTAAGAAAATAAACAACACAAACCAAGGCATCATCAGGACCCAATTCTCCCACCATAGCAAGTCCTAAGCACACCATCACACCAGAAAAGCAAGATTCAGATCTAAAATCACTTATGATGATGACACAGGACTTTAAGAAAGACATAAGTAGCACCCTCAAAGGAATACAGGAGAACACTGGTAAAGAGTTAGAAGCTCTTCAAGAGGAAACACAAAAATCCCTTAAAGAACTACAGAAAAACACAATCAAACAGGTGAAGGAAATGAGCAAAACCATCCAGAATCTAAAAATGGAAATAGAAACAATAAAGAAATCAGGAAGAGAGATAACCCTGGAGATACAAAACCTAGGAAATAAATTAGGAGTCATAGATCCAAGCATAACCAACAGAATACAAAAGATAGAAGAGAATCTCAGGGGCAGAAGACACCATAGAAAACATTGATATAACAGTCAAAGAAAATGCAAAAAGCAAAAAGCTCCTAA
>NW_022196891.1:40309689-40321417 GCF_008632895.1 Mastomys coucha | reverse complement strand
TCCTATCTCAGCCTCTCTATTAGTAGTATTGTTTATTTCATATTTTTATACTATACTATGGTTTTCAGGACAGCTTATATATTTCAAAGGTATTTATATACCTAAGGGAGACATAGACAATTAACTTGGGAGGTGGCTTGTAGGAAAGAGAACAACAAAGAGTGAGACTGAATACTTTGCTTGACATTTGTAGCTCTTGTATCAAGTTTGAAGAAGAGGCCTTTATAAGTTACTCTTTCTCTGAGATGAATGCTTTTCCAAATTCTCACAGCCAATGAACCAGATTCTTACCCTCACTTAATGTCTGTGCCACCCTCCAAGCAGAACCATTGTTCATTGAAACAGTTAGTGAATGGCTTTAGGGATAGACTATCTTAATACACACAATTTCTTAAATGAATGTAACCTGTTCTCTGTGGCCTGAGAATAAAGTCACTCACTCAAGTCAAATAGTTTTAACCATAGCAGGAAGTCTGTGTCCAAAAATCATGCCTACAATTCATTCCTTGGCACAGCAGAACTGTCAACTCTCAACTTAGCTACAATGGAGGTAAAATCCTCTGGTGATGTGAGGGTCTTTGAAGTACAGCCTTATTACAATGAACTCCAATGTCTAAAAATTGTCCTTATTTTGGGCTTATACCACAGTAAGAGCCAAGATTTTAAACTCTACTAAATACAAAACAAACAAACAAACAAAGTGTGTGTGTATACTGGCGACTGATATTTGAGACAGCAGAGTCAAATGTTTAATACCTAGAGGGCTTTGGAATTTGCTATTTCTATTTAATTATTTTTGTTTTATGTAAAAAGGGCAGGGGTAATTGCCTATAATAACTTTAACTTCAAAGATCTGGTATACTTTTCTCATCCGCATGGGTATTGCATCCATGTACAAAAACCTATAAACACACACACATACTTTAAAAATATTTGAAAAAATGAAAGCAAATAGATGTTTGAAACCCTGCATGTGGTCCTGGGAGTGGAGAAGTTAGTTAGCATTTGCAAAAGGCTCAGAAAAGAGGTGGGTTGACTCTTCATCTCAAAGCTTTTATTAGGTTACCTGTTTGGAGTATGACTATAAGGAAGAGAATTTCTTCAAGAATCAATCTTGAAGCACTTAGTGAATGGGATAATGAATGTGAAAGCGAGAATGTTGTCCATTGTAGATGCTCTTGTACACTGTTATGTTCTAAAAGAGAAAACATACAAATTAGAATCCTGCCAAGCCATTGTGACTGAGTGAAATGCCACTATAAGGTATGTTATATGCAGACCAAAAGACCCAGAGAAAATGCTCAGGTCTTGCATGAAGACAGAAGCTACAGCTGCCATGTCATGGGTGTCAGGACTCAAACACCACTTATTATAATGCCATAGAGTGGATGTATAAGATGTTGAGCCTGTCATTTAGTGTTTTAAAACTCTGCTTTGGGCTTCACATCTGCTTTTAATTATCTCCTTCATGTTATTTAATTTTCTCTAAATTAACTTGCTTAAGTAAATTTCCCTAATTGGTTCCTCCCTCAATATATTTAGCTTGATGTGGATTTAAGAAAAGTTGTATTCTAGAGACTACTTAGCCGAGTCTCTGGAGAAATATGAGAAATATGTGACAGGGGAGCTGTCTTTAATGTTCTAAAAAAAAACTTCACATAAGATATTTGTTAAAACTTTTAAATTCTTGATCTTTACTAGTAGTAGAAATTAAAAGCTCAATTGCATCTTGGACATTTCCAAGACTGTTGACTTGACCATAGCTCCTTTTTACTGGAAAAAAAAACTTTTGTAAAATATATAACAAATATGTATTTTGTTTCTACTTCATATCATGTAATATCCAGGTAAGTAGATTAAGGTAGCTCAACTGAATGAGGGAAGTGTTTCTGAATGTGTTGAATATGTGACAAAGAAGAAATACAGACATTAAAAGTAGAACTATGAAAAAATGTTCCATAATTTGAATGGTCTAGTAAGTGGAAGAGTGTGTGTATTTAGAGCTTGTATTTAATTTTTTTTCAACAGAAGAATATATCTCTCTTTGTTAGTTGAGTCTATACTCAGTAGGGGAAAAATGATGGGAAAGAAATCCTCCCATTAAATAAACTTACTGCTTAGACAAACACTGAGGAAAAGGAAAACAGGGAAATGACTCTACTACATCCTTCTAATTATTCTACTCAATATTCCTCCAGTCCCTAAACCTTGTTGTTTTTAAAAAAAAAAACAGATCATCTTTGAAAGCAAAGCCAAACCACTCCCATAGTTATCAGTCAGTTCTCTAGAGTCACAGAACTTATAGAATGTGTCTATACATTAAGTGAATTTATTGTGATGACTTAAAAGTCTGTAGTCCAACTAACCCAACAGTGGGCAACTGGATGGGAAGTCCAAGAATCTAGTCATTGTTCAGTTCCATGAGGCTGGTTGTTTCAGCTGCTCTTCGGTAGAAGTAGGTTCCAACAGATGTTCTGGCAAGTAAGTGCAAGCAGGTGAAGAAGAGTGAATCTTCCTTCTGCTAGCATCCTTATGTAGGCATCTGGCAGAAGGTGTGACTAGATTAATGGTATGGACCACCATGCCTGGATCTGGAACTTGCTTTGTCCCAGGTTGACTTTGAATTTAGAGATGTCCTTGCCTTTGGCTCCTGGGATTAAAAACGTGTACTACCTTGCCTGGGCCTAAACTTTTTATGGCCACTATGTCTCAATATCTACATGCCAAGGACCAGGTCAGAAACTTGTGTCTTCCAGGCTCAAGGTCTAGATCACTGGTGTGGATTCCTTCAATAGCCACCACAACCCCACTCCTTGTCAACTTGACACAAATCATATGTCTTGTCCAAATGTAACAATAACCAGTTCATAAATAAACCTAACATGATATAACTATTCCTCATACAATTACAAATGTATTTGTAAATTTGGAATAGGTCAATGTTCTTTGGGAACATTCTTTTAGTATCTCAACTTAAATACTGATTGATATTAAAGAAATTGGAAGAAACCACAAATATCTATACAAATGTTTTCCCATTCTGCATTTCCTTCACTCTCTGCAAGCACCTTAGCAGGTCTTGGCTCTTTTCCTGGAAAAGTGACCCATACCTTCATTCCTGATGAGTCTGCATCTTTTGTCATCCTGCTTGGATTAGGCTGTTGCAGTTTTTTTGTTTTTGTTTTTGTTTTTGTTTTGTTTTTCGAGACAAGGGTTTCTCTGTGTAGCTCTGGCTGTCCTGGAACTCACTCTGTAGACCAGGCTGGTCTTGAACTCAGAAATCTGCCTGCCTCTGCCTCCCAAGTACTGGGATTAAAGGCGTGTGCCACCACCACCAGGCTAGTTTTTTTTTTTTTAAAGATATTTTCTTTATTTACATTTCAAATGATATCTCCTCTCCCAGTTTCCCCTCTGGAAAAAACAAAAAACAAAAAAACAAAAAACAAAAAACAAAAAACAAAAGCAAAACCCTGTTCCCTTTCCCCTCCCCCTGCTCATCAACCCACCCTCTCCTGCGTCCTGGCCCTGGCATTCCCCTATATTGGGGCATAGAACTTTCACAGGACCAAGGGCCTCTTCTCCCATTGATGACCAACTAGGCCATCCTCTGCTACATATGCTGCTGGAGCCATGAGTCCCACCATGTGTACTCTTTGGTTGGTGGTTTAGTCCCTGGGAGCTCTGAGGGTACTAGGTAGTTCATATTCGTCTTAAGGAGCTGAAAACCCTTCAGCTCCTTGGGTCCTTTCTCTAGCTCCTTCATTGGGGAACCTGTAATAAGTTCAATGGATGGCTGTGAGCCTCTACTTCTGTATTAGTAGGGTACTGTCAGAGCCTCTCAGGAGACAGTTATCTCAGGCTCCTGTCATCCAGCACTTGCTGGCATCCACAATAGTGTTTGGGATTGGTGATTGAATATGGGAAGGATTCCCAGGTGGAGCAGTCTCTGGATGGTCTTTTCTTCAGTCTCTGATCCAAAGTTTGTCTCTGCAACTTTTTTTTTATTAGATGTTTACTTTATTTACAATATCTTCTTTCCCAGGTTCCCCTCCAAAAAAAAAGGAAACAAAAATAAAATAAAATAAATAAAATAAAATAAAATAAAATAAACAAAAACTAAAACAAACCCCTATTCCACCCCCCCCCCTTCTCACCACTCCACCCCTTCCTGCTAATGTCGGGTACTGGCAGAGCCTCTCAGGAGATAGCTATATCAGGCTCCCGTCAGCCAGCACTTGCTGGCATCCACAATAGTATCTGGGTTTGATGATTGAATATGCAAAGAATTCCCAGGTGGAGCAGTCTCTGGATTGTCCTTTCAGTCTCTTGTCCATAGTTTGTTTCTGAAACTCCTTCGATGGGTATTTTGTTCCCTCTTCTAAGAAAGAATGAAGTATCCACACTTTGGTCTTCTTTCTTCTTGAGTTTCTTGTTTGTGGATTGTATTTTGGGTATTCTGAGCTTCTGGGCTAATATCCACTTATCAGAGAGTACATACCATGTATGTTCTTTTGTGATTGGGTTACCTCACTCAGGATGATATTCTCCAGATCCATCCATTTCCCTAAGAATTTCATAAATTCCTTGTTTTTAATAGCTGAGTAGTATTCCATTGTGTAAATGTACCACACTTTCTGTATCCATTCCTTTGTTGAGGGACTTCTGGGTTGTTTCCAGTTTCTGGCTATTATAAATAAGGCTGCTATGAACGTAGTGGACCATGTGTCCTTATCACATGTTGGAGCATCTTCTGGGTATATGCCCAGGAGTGGTATAGGTGGTAGTACTATGTCCAATTTCTGGAGGAACCACCAAATTGATTTCCAAAGTGGTTGTACCAGCTTGCAATCCCACCAGCAATGAAGGAGTGTTCCTCTTTCTCCACAACCTCTCCAGCATCTGCTGTCACCTGAGTTTTTGATCTTAGCCATTCTGACATTTAACTTAGTCATTCTGGATCTCAGGGTTGTTTTGATTTGCATTTCCCTGATGACTAGGTCCTTCTCAGCCATTCAGTATTTCTCAGTTGAGAATTCTTTGTTTAGCTCTGTACCCCATTTTTAATATGGTTATTTGGTTCTTTGGAGTCTAACTTCTTGAGTTTTTGTATATATTGGTTATTAGCCCTCTGTTGGATATAGGATTGGTAAAGATCTTTTCCCAACTTGTTGGTTGCTGTTTTGTTCTATTGACAGTGTCCTTTGACTTACAGAAGCTTTGTAGTTTTATGAAGTCACATTTGTCAATTCTTGACCTTAGAGCATAAGCTATTGGTGTTCTGTTCAGGAAATTTTCCCCTGTGCCCATGTGTTCAAGGTTCTTCCCCACTTTCTTTTCTATTAGTTTCAGTGTATCTGGTTTGATGTGGAGGTCATTGATCCACTTGGACTTGAGCTTTGTACAAGGAGATAGGAATGGATCGATTTGCATTCTTCTACATGCTAACAGCCAGTTGAGCCAGTACTGCCAGGAGCTGATCCAGTCTGGGTCCCTCAATCCGGGGAGAGTCAGGGTTCCCGTACTCAGGTGGGCAAGGAGTTGCTGAGTGACAGACAGACACGAATACAAGAGAGTGCTGAATCTGAGTGTAATTTCTCAAAGTAAGCATCAGACTTTTATGGTCATTGTAGAAGAAATAAGGAAGTTGGATTTTATATCAGCCAAGGTACATCAAGGTCATGTGATGCATAATGATTCTTTAAACAAAACAGAAAAATGCGTACATGAAAATTGGCAGGAACTAGACAGTGGTTACAACTGAGATAAAGTCAGCCTTATCTAAAGTACTCTAGTTTCTTCTTAGAACACAACCCATCTTCTTCCTAGACCATTGTAAATCCCTGTATATGGGAGTGACTCAGCTCTTGTTCTAAGTATTTGTGGGGGACCTCCATTTACCAGAGAAGCCCACCAACTTTCTTCTATTATGAAATGTAGTCTCATTATGATTGTAATGAGAATTCTAAGTTTACTTTGTTGAACTTGCCCTGGGATTATTAATTCTTATCCAGTAAACTGCAATGCCTGATTTCTTTCACTATCTCTCTTTCAACACTGGAGGCATTTCATCTGAATAAGTAACATTCTTATGAAATTCCAAGCCCAGGGTTAGCTCAGCGATTGACTAGGATGTTGGTACCCTGGTGGAGGCCAGGAAACAAAGTCCAGTCTAACTTGGCTATTTGTCAAATCATTCCATGGGGGCACCTCTATACCTATAATAAAACAATACTGAAAGAAAGCACCCAAAACCCTCCATTGACTATCGCAAGGACAAATCTGGACCATATCCATGTTACGGGATGCCAAGGACCTCCAGGAGACCAGTTTCCGTGAAACTTTTTGCCTCAGGACTGCGGCCAAGCTTTTGGACTTGTCATGGACAGTCAACTGGAGTGGGTGTGGCACAGCACCATTTTTTGAAAATGCTGTCTTTTTTTCACTGGATGGTTTTAGCTCCTTTGTCAAAGATCAGTTGACCATAGGTGTGTGGGTTCGTTTCTGGGTCTTGAATTCTATTCCAATGATCCACATGCCTGTCACTGTACCAATATCATGCAGTTTTTATCACAATTGCTCTTTAGTACAGCTTAAGGTCCAGTTTGGTGATTCCACCAGAGGTTCTTTTATTGTTGAGAATAGTATTTCCTATCCTGGATTTTTTTGTTATTCCAGATGAATTTGCAGATGGCTCTAAGTTTGTGAAGAATTGAGTTGGAATTTTGATAAGGATTGCATTGAATGGGCTGTTGTAGTTTCCCACTGACTTTTATCCCAGGACATGGTAGTACTAAGTTTATGCACTCCAGACATAATCTTTCTTACCTCCATTGTGGAGAGGCAATCCAATTTCTCCATGGTAATCTGGATCTATCTCCCCTCCTAACAACTGTTAATCCTTTCTTAGCATGTTGTTTTAAGGGCATTAGAAAGCCAAAATTATCAGGGGGAAGTCTGAGCTTCCAGATTAATTGAATGTTTGTTGGCAGAAGCACTCCCCACTCTGGAAATAAAACTTCTAGTCAGCAGAACCTAGGATTGTGGGAACAAGAAACAAACATTTTCCTAGAGGGTCATGAAGAATGACAGTGAGTGAAACTATTACATTTTCCACCCCTTGATTCCTGGACCCATGGATCCTGGTTACAGGAGAAACTGTACCATACATGTGATGCTGATTCAAAGCATATACTGCCTTCTGAAGAATTCTGTCCCAGCCCTCCATGCTGCTGCCACCTAATTGGCGCTTTAACTCTGTCTTCATAAGGCCATTCCATCATTCTATCAGACCAGTTGCTTCAGGATGGTGGAGAACAAGGTAAGACCAATGGATTCCATGATCGTGGGCCCACTGTCACACTCTGGTTGTGAAATGAGTTCCTTGGTCAGAAGCAGTATTGTGTGGAATAACATGACGATGTATAAGACATTCCATAAGTCCACAGATGGTGGTTTTGGCAGAAACATTACATGCAGGAAAGGCAAGTCCATAACCAGAATAATCTACTCCAGTAAGAACAAAACTTTGTCCTTTCCATGGAGGAAATGGTCCAGTGTAGTCAACCTGCCACCAGGTTGTTAGCTGTTCAGCTCGAGGAATGGTGCCACATTTGGGGCTCATTGTTGTTCTCTGCTGTTGGCAGATCTGGCACTCAGCAGTAGCTATAGATAGGTCAGTCTTGGTGAGTGGAAGTTCATGTTGTTGAGTCCCAGCATCTCTGCCACCATGGCCACTTTGTTCATGTGCCCATTGAGCTATGAAAGGAATGGCTAGGGAAAGAGGCTGACTGTCCACAGAATGGGTCATCTTATCTACTTGATGATTGAACTCCTCCTCAGCTGGAGTCCCCTTTTGGTGAGCATTTACATGGGACACAAATATCTTCACATCCTCTGCCAACTTGGAGAGATCTATGCACATACTTCTTCCGCAATGTCTTATCAATTTTCTAATAGTGATTTTTCCATGTCCCTGACCTTTCAAAGTCCTTGACCATCCGCCAATTTTTTTGCTACAGCCCATGAGTCAGTGAGCAATCATATATCTGTCCATTTTTTACTTCCAAACAAACTGTAATACTATGCGCCTGAAGTCCTGTCCCTCATCTGTATCTTTTAGGGTTGTCCCAAAAAGGGGTCGTAATGCTGCAGCTGTCCATTTCTGGGTGGTGCCGGCATAGCATGCAGAGCAGTCAGTAAACCAGGTTCTAGATTTCTCTTCTTCAGTCAACTCATCATAGGGAACACCCCATGAGGCTATACATGCATGCTTGGCGGTAGATGGCATTGTGACAGGAGCAGAAATCACATCATCATAGGGAACACCCCATGAGGCTATACATGCATGCTTGGCAGTAGATGGCATTGTGACAGGAGTAGAAATCACAGGCATTTGAGCAACTTCATGTAACTTGCTTGTGCCTTCAGGACCTGCTCAGGCCTGATTGTGTATATACCACTACTACTTGATAATAGACTGCTGCTGTGCATGTCTTACTTTATACTTGGTGGGTGTGATAACACCCAGCTCATGATGGATAGTTCTAATATACATTGAAATATATTATAAAATGAAAAAAAAAACAAATAGAATAATTGATTTTCATTTCTAGGCCATGTGTTGTATTCTTTGTCAGAGGTTGGTGGCCATAGTTTCTATTGACCTTTTTATATCTAGAGAGTCTCATGGATGGTGCTAGATAGGCAGAACCGTAAATGTGATTTATGGTGTTCCTCATGGATTAAAGAGTCTAGAAAATAGTTGCATTTCTGGATTTAATTCTGTAAGGATGTATTAACCAACGTCCCCTTTGAGGTGTGGGATTTGATGCTGGGGACCAACAGCAACCTGCCTGCTGTGCTTCTGTGAGTGAAGTAGTAATTCTGGGGTGATTCTGAAGTTGGAACAAGGAACTGGGCCATGGGCAGAAGACCCAAACCAGCACCTGAAAGGTGTCCATAGTGTCAATGACCTAAAGAGATCAGCCCTTGCAACTGAAAAAGGACAACATTGTCAACCGAAGAGTGTTGATGTAGAAAAAGGTATTTGCTGTGAGCTCAAAATGTATTTGAGATTGGCTCTGGAGAAAATAAGTCCCAAGGGACTTAGTATGTAGCACAAAGAGCTTCTGTCTAGTGAGTTGCTTGACACGCAGGCTGAGGAATACCTTGCAAATCTTATTGTAATGGGGAAATCCCCATTGTGTGTGAGATACGAGATGTCATTGTACAACAGAGAGCTTACACAACTGACAGCCTCTTTCATTGTAATGCACATGTAAAAACCTCCACACAAGTCAACCCCAAAGTGTATTAAAGAGCTACAGATGAGAGATGTGCTAATGAAGATTTACTTGTTTACAAAAGATAAGTTATTAAATACTATGATAATCAAGTCTTGTATACATTGTATACATGTGTATGTGTGTACTTTATTTAACTGGTAGTGTTAGAAATATATTTACACCAGCCTCAAAAAAAAAAGTCATCTTTCTTTACTTATTTATTTATTTATTTTATATTTATATGGGTACACTGTAGCTATACTGATGGTTGTGAGCCTTCATGTGGTTGCTGAAAATGGAGGTTGCTTGCTCTAATCGGCCCCACTCACTCTGGCCTAAAGATTTATTTATTATTATATGTAAGTACACTGTAGCTGACTTCAGACTCACCAGTAGAGGGCATCAGATCTCATTATAGATTGTTGTGAGCCACCATGAGGTTGCTGGGATTTGGACTCAGGACCTTCAGAAGAGCAGTTGGTGCCATATCTCCACTAAGCCATCTCTCCAGCCCCCCCTAGTCATCTGTTGTATATTACTTGTCTGAAAGAATTTTCCAACTCCATCCATTATAATTCTACCATGAAGTGTATGGTCAAATATCGACCAAAATGTTGCTTATGTGATTATGACTATGACTCTCAACGGATCCACAAATGGGGTTCAAACTTGGGAAATTTGAGGAGAACCAATACTTTAATCTATTGGGATGTACTGATTGTAGCAGACTTGACATAAAGAACAAATGGACATGGTTTTCCTAGTCTGAGCATTGATATAAGGTGTCTACAATTTATTTGGACTTGGTCTCACATTGGCCAGTATAGACTTGGTGCCATAGGATATTCTTTTCCTCTGGGTTACCTCTAGTTATATAGTATACTTTATATAATAGGACAGTTTGATCAAAAATGTGTCATTGATTGAAGAAGGACATCTGCTTTAGAAAGTAAAAAGCTCAGAAACCCCAGATCTAGATTCCAGAGAAAAACTTACAGTGTAGGGATTGGGGAAGGCTGACTGTAACCTTCATGAACCATGGACTAACAAACTATTTTTCCAGTTTGGGGCAGAGAGAACCGAAGGTCCATCTGAGGATCTCCTTGATTCTGGTCAGTCTCTGGATAAGGGTCTTGTCATCTCCTTAGTCCTTTTAAGGAAGTCTTAGAGAAGTTTAAGAACTAGAGGTTTTCACAAGCATTTGAACTGCCACCAAGAGAGTCCTCAGGGAGATACAAATTCAACTTGCATGTTGCCAAGTGTGAATTGGAGGTAGATCAGAGTTCATGCCAAGTGTGAATTGGAGGTAGATCAGAGGTCATGCCAAGTGTGAATTGGAGGTAGATCAGAGGTCATGTCTGGCTGATGTTAGAATGGAAGGAGCAGGAATTATTGGACCTCAAAAGACCTGTATAAGAACAAGTAGGAAGGTAGAAGGAGAAGGTGAATCATAAAATAAAAAAGTTGTCCAAGCTCCTTAAAAAGACTTAGAAATAGATACACCTGGGAAAAGCTTTGTAGGTGTGGAAGAACAAAGTACTGACCAAAATGAAATAAAGGGTTTGGTGTACAGATAGATGAGTCACCAGTCATGTGAACGCGTGAGCTGAAATCTGGTTGTTACAGATGTTAAGCTTCTTGATGGCAGAAGCTTTCTTACCTTTTGAATATGTCACTCCAAGCACATTTGTATGTGTTTGTAGTTTTTCATCTAGTGCCTTCTAGGTACGGGAGCAATTGGAATTATATTTGACTTTCAACTCTATATGGCAAGGATGGGTGCAAACACTCCCAACTGGGTGTACCAAACGTGACAGTGGTTACGTGTCCTAGGACTGTCATAGTGCATAAAGGCAGTGGGAGTTATGATGTGTATGGCACAGAAGTCTGAATGCTTCAGAGAAAATAACTTTGAACTTAAGAACAAGTAGGGATTTGTGAAATGGTCTAGGAGATAAAGTACTTTTCATGAATGGTAAACACTACTAAAAACAGTCATGAATTATTTTTTTTCAAAGTCCCTGTCAAGCTTTGTTGAACCTCAGGCTCAGGTTGGAATCAGGATGCACAGCTGTATCCCAAGACCAGCCTCAGAAGGAGAGTGGCTGTTCTGGGCGATAATGTTACCCTGACAGGCTCCAGAAACCTTGTTCATCAAAAATGTTGCTACGTGTGGTGGCTCACACCTTTAATCCTTCACTGGGGAGGCAGAGTCCAGAAAAGCCATGAATTAAGAGCCAGCCTTTGCGACAGTGCGAGACTGCTGAGGAGAAGCAGGAGGAGCAGGAGGAGCAGGAGGAACAGGAGGAGCAGGCAGAGCAGGAGGAGCAGGCGGAGCAGGCAGAGCAGGAGGAGCAGGAGGAGCAAGAGCAGGAGCAGGAGGAGCAGGAGCAGGAGGAGGAGCAGCAGCAACAGGAAGAGCAGCAGGTGGAGGAGCAGGAGGA
>NW_022196891.1:40264361-40309167 GCF_008632895.1 Mastomys coucha | reverse complement strand
GGCAGGAGGAGGAGGAGAAGCAGGAGGAGCAGGAGCAGGAACAGGAGGAGAAGGAGGAGGAGGAGAATCTGGAGAAGTAGGATGGGGCGTGGGGGTCAGCAGTTCAAAGGGCTTGGTGAGCTTCAGTAGGCTCTGAATTCTGTTCCCAGCACCACTGCCATCTTCTGGCCCCAGTTGCAAGTGTGTCATACACACAACAATAACAACAATGATGATGATGATTATGATGATGATAATCTTTTAAAACTCACAAATACATAAAGTTTAAATGTAAGATCTACATATGAGAGATCATTTATTGAGTCTAGGTATGATTTAACTTAATGGTGATTTCTAGTTCTTTCCATTTTTCTATAAGTGTCATGATTCCATATTTCTTATAGCTAAATAAAATTCCATTGTGTATATGGACTAGAGGAGGCAGGAACACTATGAGGGATGGGGGGAGGAGCAGTAAGAATAGAGTATATGCAAATGCCAAAATAAAGCCTATTACTGCGTGTGCTAAAAACAAACAAAGATAAAAGAAATTTTAAAACGTGTTCTGGGAAACTACAAAGTACATAACACGAATTGTGATTGTCCATTTTAACACCCACACTAGGAGTGGCTAGGAGGCTATTAACTGGCAAAATGTCAATATCAGCCTCTTATAAAACAGAGGGCTTTGTAGAAGAGATGTCACTTAATATAAAGTCTAAAAATAACTTCTAGTACCTTATATTTGGGAGGGAGTGCTAGTTGAATGTTAGGTGAGGAACCCTGAGCCTTGTACATGCTAGACAGGTTAATGGAGCTCTGAGAGATACTCCAGCTCTGAATGCATCATCCCAAAAGTTCAGTCTACAGTGCAAAAACTAAATGAAACAGTCCCTCTTTTGATTTGTCAGTTTGAGTTTCTAACCAACTTAAGAAGTGACTCTATTCATATCACCAAAGTTGTCTGCTTAAATTTGTTTGAGTTTATTAAATAAAACAAAATAAGACAGCAGGTTTGAAGATCAGAAAGTTATCACACAGGCAATAATCACCAAGAACATTTGGGTAAATTCTACTTTCTCTTTTAGTTTTTACCCCTTAGGTTCCGATAGCTAGAGCTAAAGCTGAATATTTAGAAAGTAAAGGTTTTAAAAATCCTGGCCTTCAGTGAACTAGGAAAGAAGAAGCAGAAGCCTGCCATAGAACTCTTGATTACGTAAGTTAGTCTATGTTTTCTTGAGCTTGGCACCAAACGTATTTCTCCTTTGAGAAATTTTTCAGAAAAAACTGCCAAGTAGTTATAGATGTACTGAAAAATTATAAGAAAAGTTTCTTATAAAGCATTAACATTGAACGTTCCTAGTTTCATAAGAGACCTTTCACCCACACTGGATGCCTCCTCTTAAGAGCATAAGCCCCAGTCAGTACACACAAGCCAGTGCTTAAACTCCACTTTATTCATCATTGTGTTCTTCAGACTCTTGTGTCGAATCTTTTATTACTACTGGCTTATGCTAATTTATGTTTGAAAAAAAATTGGCTTATTAACAAGGTTGACTTTTTTACCCACCTATTAAATTTCTCAACCCTTTAAATATTCAACCAACAAGCCTAATGCAAGAATTTGTCCTAATTTCTGCTACGGGGCAGCATTCACGGGTGTGAGTTTCAAAGGCCATTAGGGAGTGCCAAAAACCTACATCAAGTTTTGAAGATCTGGATGCAGTGTAACTCCATAACTGCAAATCTCTCTTAATCTCTAGAATTGAGAGAATATTAGTATTTACTCCCCAGGAACATTTACTTGGCAGTCTAAATTCCAGAGTTTAAATTGGACTGCGTCACTTTGTCTCTTCGTGTCAAAAGCTAAATTTTCCACTAACAAAACATTAATAATACCTACCTTGGTAAGACAAAAGACACAGCATATATTAAAGTATTTTCCAAATCTTAGAACATAGTGAGGGGTCTTATTAAATTGGGACCATGGACTCAATCTTAAGTTTCCAGAGAAACCTGGGCTGAACAATGTGCTCAGGTTTCCTTGGGTGAGTAGTCTACTCAATGAATAAAATCTACTGGGGAGGAGCTGCTTGCAAATATCCAGGACAACGTGTATAGCTTTTATGCCATGTCAATGACAAATATCATTAAGGATTCTTTGAAACAGTCCCCAAATATGAAAATATTAGGAAAGCAGTTTTAGAATGGAAAAGTTTCCCTTCTTCTATTTTAACACGCACCTATCTTATATTTTTCTTGAGTACATATAATTTACCTCCTCTGTTATCAGCAGGCCCATGTTTTAAAACTAGAGCTTCCTTTCATCTATTATGAGTTTGAAAGGCTTCAACTTCTAGGCTTTCCCCCTGGAAACTCAGGGTGAAGCTGCTGTTTTCCTCTGAAAGAGGTTTGATCTTCAACAAGTACCAGGACACAGAGGGTTTTGTCTAGAACTTCAAGTCAGCACTGGGTGGGAGTGAAGAGTCACAGCCCATAGAAATACTCCTGTGCTCTGTCCCCATGTAGCAGGTACTTGAATAAAGTCTCCTGTGGTGGTTCAATGGGAAAGAAGATGCAAACTGTCGAGGACAGAAGCTTAACCAGGGTGAGAGGGATGACCTTGTCAAAAATAGTTAATATTGTCCATCGAGGAGAGGAGAGCCAGGAAGTGTAGGTGTGGAGTCATGGGAACTTAGAACTCAGAGTGCAATGAGTAGTTATCAACCAGTAGTAGGTATACATCCAGAAGCTCTGGGGGACAACTCGCTTGTTACGTTTCCAGTCTTAACTCCTGTAACTCTTGCTCGTAGAGGAGAAAAATGGGTGGGGAATTAAATTCACAATCCTGCTTTCTTGTTCAGAGCAACGTGGGCTGGCTGCCTCTTTACCTTGCTTTTAGACTTATTACCATTTGCCTTGTTAGCACAATCCACTGGTGACATTTTTTTTCTTTAATAACAAATTCACAAATCCCTACTTTTTCTTAAGTTCAAAGCAGCTATCGAGAAAGAAGTCTGAAACATTAGTCATTTTTGCTAGACCTACGTCAATTCTAAAGTCCAAAAAATAAAGACAACAAGGAGACTGTGGGACTGAAAGTTAAACTTGATTTCCCCAAGATCCATGAAGGCAAACTAGGTAAATTTTGTGAGAACACAGCCCAAGGCAGAGTTTCAGAAAATTCTTTTTGTGTAGGGGTTTTCAACCCTTTGGGGGTCAAATGACCCTTTCACGGGTTACCTAAGACCATTGGAAAACACAGATATTTACCTTACATTTCATCATAGTAGTAAAATTATAGTTATGATGTAGCATCAAAAATAATTTTATGGTTGGGGGGGTCACCACAACATGGATTAAAGGGTTGCAATATTAGCAAGGTTGAGAACCAGTTCTCTGTGTATCTGTAGAAGGAGGCTTATGAACAAGGAAGGACTGAGAAAAATCACAGTGATTGGAGAAACCAGCATGTTCTGTAAGCTTAAAAAATCACACATGGAACAAAATAATGGATTGACAGGCTTGGCTGTTGGATCCTGTTTGACAAGGTTGCCTATCAGGTTAGAGAGGAAGCATCTTTGTGACAAGTGAGGATGACACCTCTAGAGCAGGGGTTAAATGTAGCAAAGGAAATGGATGTGTTGAGGATAATGACAATGCTAGAAAGAACTTAACCAAAAATGGAGTGAAATAAACCGGGTATTGAAAAAGGTAAAAAGCTCTGAGGGTACTAGTTAGTTCATATTGTTGTTCCTCCTAAGGGGCTGCAAACCTTTCAGTTTCTTGGGTCCTTTCTCTAGCTCCTTCATTGGGGACCCTGTACTCAGTCCAATGGATGGCTGTGAGCCTCTACATCTGTATTAGTCGGGTACTGTCAGAGCCTCTCAGGAGACAGCTATATCGGCTCCTGTCAGCCAGCACTTGCCTGCATCCACAATAGTATCTGGATTTGATGATTGAATATGAGAAGGATTCCCAGGTGGAGCAGTCTCTGGATTGTCCTTCCTTCAGTCTCTGCTCTATACTTTGTCTCTGCAACTCCTTCCATGGGTATTTTGTTCCCCCTTCTAAGAAGGATTGATATACATGGTGGGACTCATGGCTCCAGCTGCATATGTAGCAGAGGATGGCCTAGTTGGTTATCAGTGGGAAGAGAGGCCCTTGGTCCTGTGAAGGTTCTATGCCCCAGTGTCGGGGAATGCCAGGGCCAGGAAGCAGGAGAGGGTGGGTTCATGAGCAGGGGGGGGGGGAATAGTTTTTTTTTTTTTCCAGAGGGGAAACCGGGAAAGGGGATATCATTTCAAATGTGAATAAAGAAAATATCTAATTAAAAAAAATGAAGAATTCACACTCTAGTGAGCCTTTTAGTGTTTCAGGTAAGTATAAATTAATTAGAACAATTTATGGTACACTCAAAATTATTCAATGTTCGAAAATAAGGTTGAGCTATATGTGCATGTATGTATATATCACCAATAAAGAGAATTCGATTTAAAAAAAAAGAAAAAACTCAAAGCGTTTCCTTTTTTTCTTTTTTTTAGTTTGTAAGTGAATTTGAACATAATGATTGTTTACTCCAAGTTTTGAAGAACTAGAGTAAGTGTTTCGGCTTCCTGCAATTACTTAACCATGCTTGCCGGCAGTCTATTTGCCAATAAGCTGTTAATTATGGTTTTTGTTGGCAAGAGCAGTTGTTAACATAGTTAATGAGTAGTGTGTTAAAGTGTACTCGGAACTCATTGGCCTTTGCCTTCAGATACAACCGTCAGACAAGCCAGTAACCATTTCATATGACTAATTTCTTAGAAATTGGTACTTGTTATACCCCCTTGATCTGTAGTGAGTAAATAATAAATAGAACAAGTAGCTGCAGAGAAGACCAGAGACTGTGCACGTGACTCTTAGAGTAAGGAATGAGGTCCTGGAAGGAGCAATTATACTCGCTGGTTAAGAAACTGTGGAGTCTCCCCCAGGTCACTTCATTGCCAGTAGCTAATACTGTCATAGAAAAAAAAATAGAGCCACAAAGGCAGCCTCAGAGCCTGAGCAGTAGAGTCAGAAAGCACCTGTGGATGGCCAAGTGGCAGCATTGCTTGCTTATCAGACGTGACTTAGCCAAAATGAAAGTTTGAGATAAGCTACTTTTTTTTTTTTTTCAAGTAACTATGGCTGTCGCCATCCTGAGACTGTCTTATTTTCAGGCAGCAGCATACAGGACAGGGTCTGTGCAGTTGTTTGGGTCTAGAGTGGTTTTATTTTGACTTGGTTTCCAGGGAGATGATTTGAATATTTCTTTTAAGATCTCTAGCTCTGCACTTAATCGGGGCTTTTCAGGCACCCAGGGAGCCCTAAGGCCTTGCTAGAGGCTTGCAAAGTGTGTTCAGTATCCTTCAGCCTGATTGGGAATCCCGAATGCTATGCCCTCTTGATCATTCTATGCGTTTCAGTAAAACATTTTTATTTTTTCTCCAAAACTTTTGGCTGGGATTTTATTGTTGCTCTTGCTAATCAGAATTGCGGTGGTTGATGTTACTGTTAATGTGCTAAAATACAAATGCTTGGATGTTTAGTTACTAATGAAAGGGCTAATAAAATATTTTAAAAATAAAACGCGGAAGGAGGTTGCCAACTCTGCTAGCTAATTTGCTAGTTTGGAGCCATGGCTGGTTCCTCTCGATGACCTGCCTTCCTACTTAGATTAGAAATCATTGAATTTTTCTTAACCTTCTGTAAGGTCCTAGACAATTTACTTAAAAATAAGCCTAACAACCTGATGTGTAAATTGTCTAGGTTGCCTGAATAGTTCACTTTGTTGGTATTCTGGAGCTTTGAGTAGCCAGCTTGTTCAAGGAGCTGGGAAGCGATGCCTCCCAGAGTTACCTGGGATCCAGCTATATAAACTCATGCTGAAGCAACGAGCGGGGAAGATCACTATCCTTAGGGAGATGCACTTTAGACAGTGTGAATAATTGGTATTTTATTTACTGCTGAGAAATAAACTCAGGCTGGCATTTTTATGACTATTCAGGGACTCGATGCATCATTTCCATGATTGCTGTGGCCCGGCCGGGTTACTACTTGGGCAATCTGGCAGAGAGAAGAAATGTTATCTCATTGTAGATTCTCTTTTTAATTATCTGGGATTTGGAACTCCAATCCAAAAGATTAAAGCTGTTCAAAGAAATTTCAAAAATATCCACGATGCCAATGGGGCCTCCCGGAGCTCAGTCCCTAGTTTTATTTTTAAAAGTTTTAAAGAATCCAGATCAGGTCATTTTGAGCAGCAGTAGTGTTGGGAATCTTCAATCACATTACTGGAAATCTGAGTTAATGTTAATCTCCTTTGTTTGTTCTCCTAAAGCTCTGGGACAGAAGTGTTAATCACTTTACTTTCTAGTTTTCACTCATTCTAGAGTTGGACAAAGAGGAATGTGGGGCCAGGAAGGCACAGTTACACTTATCTCTGGGTGTTTTTCCAGAGCAAAACAAAACAAAGCAAAACCCAAAACACTGCATTTGTTAAAAAACAAAAAAAAAACAAAAAAAAAAAACAAAAAAACCCCAAAAAACCACAAAATCATGAACTACAGCTGCTTTAAAGTGTAACACTTTATTAACTATTTCAGTGTTTATATTTTTGAGCTTAGTGAAAGTTAAATGTGTCTTACAGTACTTTTGTTATATGTTATGTTGTTGAAAAATGGTGTCATTAGTAAAAATATTTTTAAATATTAATGCAGTAGAAAGAAATTCTGTTTTGTAGTTCTCTGTTCCTTAGTAACAATAAAAGCTCATTTTAAATTAAATTTAATTAATTAATTATTATTATTATTTTTGTATCTGGTTTTTAAGCTTTCACACTTTACCAGTTAATCAAAGTTATGAGAGAAGTAATTAGAGCCGCATAAATGGTGTGGAGTCAAGCTTGAATTCTTTCCCGAGTGTTATTTTCCAGTGTTGTGAGCTTGGTGAGGCCATGAAGCTTCATGGGGTGGCAGTGTCCTCATTTCCTAAATGAGGGGCTCATAGAAAGCAGTACATAGGGGTCTTCTCATAGCTGCCTCGCCCTCTTCCTCTCCCATGAGTAGGGGCTGTGAAGTGGAAGAGGATATTGTCTTTCAACTTAAGTGATACTTGCACGTGGATTCATGAACAATGGTCAAGAATCTGCCAGTAGAACAAGAATGTGTGGGTATGAATTATGATTATGTCACTACTACTCTTTGTGGGGATAACTTGATTTTTTTGTTTTTGTTTTTGTTTCTTGAGACAGGGTTTCTCTGTGTAGCCCTGGCTGTCCTGGAACTCACTCTGTAGACCAGGCTGGCCTCAAACTCAGAAATCCACCTGCCTCTGCCTCCAAAGTGCTGGGATTAAAGGTGTGTGCCACCACAGCCCAGCTGATAACTTGCTTTTGCTGTTCTTTAACTTTCTCACATGGAAAGTTAGGGTTTCCATGTGATTGAATCATACTAGACAGAGAATAAGGTGAGTCAGCATGGGCAAAGGCTTTGAATAAGGCTTGATATTACAGCTGACCTCAATGAATTATTTATTGTTACTAAGTGTAAGCATTCAGAAATCATGCTAAATGTTAATACAGAAGACTGTGTTGGGCTGCTCATAAAATAGGGAAGAAAGTAGAAGTGAGAGAAAATTGAGGCTGGAACTCTGGTCTACCACACATGCCTTAGGTATGGTCTGGAAACCAGGAAGTTACTGGCCAGTGTCACTGTTGAGACTCATGGTCCATGCAGAACGTCATGTTTGGAATATCTACCTACAAGAAGGTGAAGCACTTAGGTATTGCAGATTTCATGAATGTGTTGCTGGGGTGGGATTTTCTTTGCATATGGGCCCTGGATCCTTTATTTATATAATATATAATACATTTATGTAAATATACTTATAATTATATAAAATAAAATAACAATTATATAGAATTATATATATTTATTATAAAAAGATAAACACACTCTACTGTAAAAAAGCCAATGCTGTGTTTCCCACATTTGTATGTATGTTCTTCACACACACACACATATATGTTCACAAATTCATATGAATGTATACACACACATATGAATAAGTGCTAAACACTATGCACCTGGCTCTAGGTTTAAACATTTTCAGCTTCCTTTGCAGTGGCTCCTGCATCAGGACTGAGAGCTCTTGTGGTACACCCCTTCTTTGATCCTCACAACTCCACCAATGCATTGATATCATTATTTCTAGTTTCAGCAAGAAAGCACGCCCATAGCAGCTTAGTGGATATCCTAGATGGAAAAACTGTGGCCAACTTCTGCTTGTTGGTGAGCTGAACCTAGACTCCTGGCTTGTGTCTCATCTCAGTATTCAGAGCTGTGATATTTGGTCTTCTAAAGGACTTAAGGGAACACATTCCACTGAAGTGAGCTTGACTGGTTATATCAGATGGTTTGAAACAAATAAGCCAAGCTATTGATGTCATAGGCCACACAATTTGGTATCCATAAGCCAGTGCTGAATGGTAAGTTGGTTTTCAGGAAGAGAAATGTGAACAACATCCTGAGAGACATAAACTATACCTATGCTGCTTATGGTTAATTAGATTATTTTGATCTTGTCCCAAACGAGCAATATGATTTTTGAATACGAAACTGCTTGTTATATGAAAAATTAAAAGACTGAAAAAATATCAGCAGTAGATATTTTAAGTACCTTCTCTAAACAAGTTGAAGTATTGAGATTTTTTTAATGCTTTAACCTAATTCTGAAATACAGCAAGGGATAATACTAATTAACACTTTCTCCTGGAACCATTTCTAGGTCAATGGTTCACATAAAAATTCATTTGTTGAGCACATAATATATGTATTGATGCTGTTGTGTGCGATACATAATTACAAAAAAAAATTCCCCGTGTTCTGCTAATGATGTGTCTATTTTTGGGAATGGCTGCTGATCAATGAGTAGTCAATAAAAGAACAAGCCACATATTTTGAGTTTGAAAACATCCAAGAATGAAAATAAATGGAACATGGATGGGGAATGGTTACTATTCCTAAGAAGGGACGCTTGAGCTGAGAGATGAGGTGCCCGAGCCTGGTTATCTGAACACTATGGAAGTGGGACAAAGTCAGAGGCAAAAAGAAACAGACAGGACTGACCTAGGTGTGTTGAAGGCAGCAAAGAATGGTATGAACTAGAGTTGTCAGGTAGGTAGTCCTAGAGAACTTGGTGACCACAGTGATTAGATTTATGTTCATGGGAAACTGAAGTAGATTGTTTTGTGAGGAAGAAAGATATAAGTAGATTGATTCTGCCTTATATCAATCTCCTGCCTGAAGACTAGGCCCTATGGATATTCAAATCTTCTCTCTGGTGCTGCATCTGGCCTTTTATGTGGATGCTGGAGATCCAACCTCAAACTCAGGTCTTCATGATCATAAAGTAAACACTTTTCTCATAGAGCCATAGTCTGAGCTTTTCAGAACACATACCTTTATGTATGTACATTCAATAACAAATTGTATAACTAGCTTTCCTTGCTGAACCTTCATAAAACTGTGAAGAAGAGGCTTGAAGTATAAGCAAAAAAAAGAGTCAAGAATGACTTCAAGGCTCTGTGCCCCAGTGTAGGGGAATGCCAGGGCCAGGAAGCAGGAGAGGGTGGATTGGTGGGCAGGGTGAGGGGGGAGGGTGAGGGAATAGGAAGTTTTTTTGGAGGGAATCCAGGAAAGGGGAGAACATTTGAAATGTAATTAAAGAAAATATCTAATAAAAAATTTAAAAAGCTTCTAACATCTATATATACAATTTCAAGGTTAAACATTTCTAAAAGAAAATTTGTAAATAGTTTTTATAGATGTATACAATGCATCTGATCAATTGGTGAAAAAGAACTAATAATCATCACAATCTTAATATGTTTTAAAAAGAAAAAAAGGATGCCTTCAAGATTTTAATCAGATAACAGAGTAGGCAGTGCCACTAACAGAGAAGATTAGAGAAAGAGCAACTTCTGGTACAGAAATCAATCATTCTCCTTTGGACACTTTAAGTTGAGGATATAAGATGTTTGAGTGGAGATAGAGTCTAGATGGTTGTTTAGCACTGGAGTTTAGAGGAAAGACTGTTATTAAATGTTTAGATAGACCTTGGGATCCAAATATATAGATGCTCTGCAGAGGTATGCATTATTAGAACGAAATTCCTCTGGGGGACTAAGAGGAAAGTGAGAAGGCCAAGAAGAGAATACTGGATAGTGAAAGAGTCTGGCATGGAAGTCAACAAAGTGAGAAATCACTGGCATCAGCAGAAAAGTAGGAAACTCAAGGGCTAAATGAATGCTGAAGTCTTAGAATAAGTCAACTGTGTCAGATACTTTAGATGTCTTAGAAGGAGAAGACAGATATGTGGCCCCTGGATTTGCAAAATAAAGGCCATTAGTTTAATTTTAAACAAATAGTTTTCCAATACTGGTTTAGGGCAACAGCTTAATTGGAGCATAATGTACAGAGTGTGGGATTAGGTGTTTTCTTCTGTAGGATGGCCTCAATCTGCTTAGAAGAACACAAGTAGGGACTCCTCTTCTGGCAAAACTCAGGTAGCTCTCATTCTTATCTCCAAGATCTCATTGGGTAATTTGGTGTTTTTCCTACATAGACATGAGCATCTTGCATCAGACCTGGGATTTTTAGGAGCAGAATTGCATCCTTATTCAAAAGGGAAATAAAGCAGCCTCATACTGTGCTGATGTGTTTCAGGTGATCTGATTAATAGAAAGCCAGATTATTTTTAGCATAATTGTACACTGCATCTAGGGCAAGCTCAAGGGAGATTAGGTAGGCAACGAATTGTCCTGGGTTTGTAGATGGCTGATGGAAAATTGCATAATTTATAAAAATGAAGACCTTTCCTCAAATATCAATCAGTTCATTGAATCTCGTTGGCATTCCTAGACACTAATGCACATAATGTGTGGATAGACTCTATTATACATGACATCTGGACTGGGAAGAAAACCAGAATGTCAGCAGATATAGCAAAGGTTATGATAACAGTGACAGCCAATCTGGCTGACAATGCTGCATGTTCTTTTGACTGCCTGTGGGTGAACAAGACAATCTTGTAAAAGCAAATAAACATATTAACATTAAGACAGGCAGGGTTTTGAGAGAGTGCCAAACTGCACATATCATGTGTGGACTCCTCTCAGGGTTGGTTAACTTGGAGAGGTGCATCTTGCTACCGAGTAGAGTTTGCATTCCTCTTCCCTGTGGAGAGAAGTTGGACATGTTGTCTAAGGGTTAGGAGTCTGTGCCAAGATGTGAGTGTTGATGTCCTAGTTGTTTCCTGACTCCCCTTCTGTGAGCATATGTTCAGCTTGGCTCCTCCGCGTTGTCTGGAGGAGGCTTCCAGAGTGATTCTGGGCAGAGCTTGGCACTTGCTGGAAAAGCATCTGATCCCACTTCATTTTCCTATACTCTGGCTTCCTGTGCCCATCAGCAGTGGGAAGCTGGAGCTTTGAGTTTTGGGCCTTCTCCGTGCAGTGGAGTGCCAGTTGTTGCCTGTGTAAGAGAATGACTATGATTTAAAGTAGACGTCTTGATGGCTGTATTCATATCTGTGCAGTAGAGAAATCCTCTATTCTACTGTCAAGAAGAATCATCAAAATATTATAGGTACAATAATGCATACAGTAAGCTGAAATCTGACAAATGATTGGTACCTCAAGGGGATAGGAATAATTTTGTGGAGGACGAGAGTGGATAATTCACAATGCTCAAATCCAGGAGGACTGATGGGAATATTTGGTTCAGGTTATAATACTGAGGACCAATTGACCCTGTAGAAAATGTATGATTACACATCTGTCCACATATATTCAATTAGGACAGACAACAACACAATTAAGTAAAAACAAACAAACAAACAAAAAATGAAGACATTTGAGGGATGGATGGAACTACTTTGTGGCATCTAGTGACATAATTTCACAGAGCAATGTAATTTTCCAGGGGAAAGAACATGTTGAGATTATTTGAGATTTTAATTTCACCAATAAGAAACAGAAGTCAAGTCTCTTGACTCTCTGATTCTATGAGCCAGAGTTACGACAAGAAGTCAAATATCCTGCTTGTGGTTGGTATGCACCCCCAAAGATTGGGGACCCCCTCAGGTGCCATATCTAAACTGTGGTAAGATAGGGGCTATACTGTGCATTTTCCCCTCTCAAAGAAGTGATCTTTACAAAACTCAATTTTAAAGTCTTGCTGATAAAACTATTTCAATAAAATACATTTGTGTTTCAAATAATATCACAAGGGAATAAATTCATAGTGACTACAATTTACAAATTGAGTAGAATATGCCTGCAACTGTACTTTATATATGAAGAATTCCATTCAATTAATTGTAGCCATGGAAGCATCGACTTTTCACAGGTGCCAGGAAAGTATGACCAATCCTTACATAATGTAATTTGAGCAGAAACATTTTTTTTTTAAAAAAGAAAAAAACTAGAATTTGATGATGCTCTTTGTTGAAGTGTGAATTGTATAACTGCTTTGGAAAATGGTTTAGTACATGTTAAAATGCAGAGGTGATACAGCCTGGTGAACAACTGGATCACTGAGAAAAACCAGGGCTTATAACATCATGTTAAGAACTAAAATCCCCACTAACATTTAGGAAACAAATTTATGGAATCATTATAGTGTAAAAACAGATGGGTTATAGTTGTATGAATTAGTAGAAATAGGTAAAAGAACAAAAAATCTATACTGACTTTTATATATTCAAAATGAAACCTTCAAATAGCTAAACGCTGTATGGGGAGGCCAGAAAACTCATGTGAATTTAATAAGAGAAAGTAAGGCACTAGTCAACAGGAAAATAAGGATTGTGGCTTCCTGTTGAGTGGTAGATGCATTTGATTGAGGGAAGAGAGAGCTTATAGGTACTAAATGGTACAGTGGTGGCTGCATCAGTATTCTTTCAAAGTATATGCTGACTGGGTCTACATTCATCCTGATGCACATTCTGGGTTTCAAAACAGAAAATATGAATAAAGAACATTTGAGTACTCTAACTCCCCATTTACAAGCACTAGTTTAATATTCAGTAATAAGTTATAGCTTTTACAGATATACAGGCAGATAGGCATGCAAAGAGTCACACAGAACCATCCTTTTGAATATGTATGGAATAGGTTCCCGGATACAAAAGACAAAGATGATAAAATCCTTGCTATGTAATAACCTAGAATTGAAATGTATGCATTTGGGGGTGCCTTAAAGTTTCTCTAGATCACATATAAAATATTGACACTGTAATAAGTCTAAGTGTCTATTAAATTGTTTAGGAAATAATATGATAAGAAAATACCAGGACATGTAAAGCACATATACAAGTTTTTGCCTGAAGCTGTTTGGTTTGTGGTTGGACCCTGGATACACAACTGTGTTACTTTTCATCACTGTGATTAAAGTTGAGAAAATTTATTCATAAATAATCCTTTATATAATATATTCTGATCATAGTTTCTCCTCATTCATCTCCTCCTAGATTTTCACCATCTCTCTACCCTTCCAATTCTATGCCTTCTTTCTCTTTCTCTGTATAAAACAAGCAAATTTTTAAAAATAAGGATATAACAAAACAAAAAATCACAAGAAAATGTGAGCAGCACCCCACACACACATAAACAAAACCCAGAAAAGCTCAAAATCAGAAACCATAATATATAAGCAAAAGGCCAGCAAGATTTTATTTTTAATACTTGATCAGAGCAATATGAGACAAAAATGTTCAAAAATATCATTGAGTTTGCTTTATACTGACCATTTACTGCTGGGCATGGGACTTGCCTTAAATTTGGTTTGTATACCCAGTGCTACCTTCATTGGGGAAATCTAATTTTTCCTTTGTTATCCTTTGCCAATTCTAGATAACTTCTTGGTTAGGAATGAGTGCTTGTGTCCACTTCCACTCACCGAAATGGGAGCCTCTCTGGCTTAGACCTGTGCGGGCCTGTGATTGCTGCCACAGTCTTTATGGATTCCTATCTGTATCAGTCCTGTTATGTTGGAGGACATTGTTGCCTTGGGATAACACACCACCATTGACTGTTACAATCATTCTGCCTCTTCTTCCACATAGATCCCTAAGCTCAGAAGGGAGGGGTTTATTACTGAGTGCTTCAACATCTTCAGAAATCTTCTCTGATGATGGCTAAGCTGCACTACTGGTATATTCTTTTAGCGGAACAGTGGTATTTGGCTTTCCCCATGTCCTTGGACTATTCTAGTCTCAGGTTCCTGGCCACCTGAGAAGCGTTAGGTAGGTAGGGGTTACATCTCATGGAATGGGCCCTAAATCTAATCAGGTACTGGTTTATTTCTCCTACAATGCTTTCGTCATTATTGGAACAATGTATCCTTCAGGCAGGTCACTGTTGTAGCTGGCAGGTTTGTAGATGGGCTCCTGCTTACCTTTCTCCTCTGGTTTTGAGGCAGGGTCTTACTCTGTATTCTGGTCTGTTATGGAAATTACAGCAGTTTTCCTGCTAGAGCCTCCCTAGGGGTAGAATTTCAAGTCTGAGCTTCCACATCTGCTAAAGAAAAAATTTGAGGGAAGATTTACTTTTTGGGTTATGGTTTGAGAGGTTTTTTTTTTTTTTGGTTTATGGTCACTTGGCTTTGCATCTCTGGGCTTGTGGTAAGATATTAAAGCATGCTTAAAAAGCACAATGAAGCCATTCACTTAGTGGTGTGTAGGAAGCAGAGGACTTGCAGGTAAGATGTTTAATTCAGTCCATGGTCCATGGCCTGATATTTATACAGGCCCCAGCTCCCACAGCCCATTGAGGTTAAGCTTACCAATGAATTAACCATTGATGAAATTATCACCGTCATGAACCAATCATTTTTCAAGAGCTCGCTATCTAGGAGCCAAGCCTTTGCTATTTGAGGCTTTTAGAAAAATTTATATTAAAATCACAATAGAGTTAAAGAATGCAACTGTATTTATACTTAAATTTAGTAAAGGTTTTATTGTGGAGAAATATAGCACCTTAATCATTTTGATTGTACATATCAGTAGCATAAAGTACATACAAAATGTTGCACAACTAATATCTTAAGCTTTTCCCTTGCGACATTTTACTCAGTAAACTGTCCATTTCCCTTAGCTTCAGCCCCTGGAAACTACCATTCTCTTTTGTTTCTAAGAAGTTACCTACTGTATATATCTGAGGTAAGAGGGATATTACATAATTTATACACACTTGCTTCTATGTGTAGAATACTTTAACTCCTCCCTCAAAAAAGAGAACTGAAAATCTATTCCAATTACTTATTCTGGGAAACATATGAAAACAAATACATAATACTCAGTTCTTTCCATCAGGCACACATATAAGCTTTCTGTGGCCAAGTAATTGTGTAGTTAAAAGTATTAGTATAGTAAGTTGATGGCTATTGGGAGAGAAGGTCAATTTTCTTCAAGGATGACGATCAAGGAGAGGCTACTAATGCTCCAGTAGAAGATCTCATATACCCATTCTTACACTGGAGGCACTAAAAAGATTCAGTAGGCATTAAACTATAATAAAAACGATAGAACTCGTAAAGCTGGAAAGGAAAATCATGTGGGGCTAAGAGCAGTTGAAGAGTAGGGAACTGGAGTTGGATTAAATATGAACTTATTACATGTTTGTATGGATAGTAAATAAAATATTTAATAGAAATTTACCTAAAAGCATTAAGAAAAAGGAAATTCATCTAAAGCTTTTTAAAGAAGGATGGTAGTGCATCTGGGATTTGCTTAGAGGGAAAAATCTTGCAGTAGGCTCATGAATTGATCTGTCAATCAGACTGTGAATTTTCTGCTCCCACCTCTTTCACATAGTTCTCTGTAACCCATCACATTTACTAAAACAAACAAAATGCATGCTATTTCACCTCAGTCCCTTCTGCTGTCAGCTCTTGGCCAGAGAGTGTTCAGTGATTTCTTTGCATTGAGATAAAATTTGATAGCCTGGGATCTTTCTGGGATTTCTCTACAGGGGAGACTTCATCTTTAATGTGGTAGAATTGATAGAATAGCACTTTGGGCTTCAAATATTTTTATTTGCCTTAAAGAACCTCTGCTATGAGTATAGTTGGGCCAGGGCAGATTCTAGCATTTCAGTTTTGCTGCGTTTCTGTGGGGCTATGGAGCTGATCCCTTTCTGCAGATCTCTTTGATCTGGCTCACCTTCCAGGGTACTCCTAAGTCTTGCTCCTCTCCAGTGTCAGGTAAACCTGAAATCGTACCCTAGCCACAGTTAAAATCTTGCCTATGATAAACTTTCTGCAAGGTACTTGCCTTCTGCTCTGTCTAAGTTCATGTGTGCCAAGATCAAAGGACAAAACACCAGATACTCACTGCAAGAGCTTTATGGAATACCTGAGTTTTGGGTTCTATCAGGACAAGATAATGAATTTTTTTTTTTTTTGCCTTGTAGGGATATGAGGAATTTAGTGTCATTTTTATTAATTCAAATGTCCCAAACAAACACTGTACGTTTCTGAGAAATACAGCAAAGAGAATATGGTATTTAAAAAAATACCAAATCAAATGATCATGTAATTCTCTCTGTATATATACTCACATCTCATTTATATGAGATATAAACGAGTAGGTATAATGCATGTAAGGAGAACCCAATGGCTGTGACAACTTGGCTACAAGAATAGCTTTGAAATAATAGTTTAGCTACCTAGACTAAGATGAGAAACTGAGCCCCACATAGAATCTAACAGGAACAAGAAAAACATCATGGGGAGAGTCAGACACTGTAAGGTCTGGTTAACTCGGTCTTTGCTGGAGACTCTCCTGGATCAGTTTATAAACTTCAGCCTGTTTTTGGTTTGAAAAAGTCTGAGCATGTTTTACCTTATATGAAATCAGAAGTGCCTCTAGGATCCAGGTGTTCTAAGATAACATCTGTTAACAGGTTACCCACTGTTACCTTCAGATACCCCTTTCTACCGTCATCTCTCTCATCTTTCCTTCCACCTATAATGGCTTAGGGATGCTAGATAAAGAAGATGTACGGCTTCATTAACCGAAAAAGAAAGGTTAATCTTTAGTCTGCTCAAGTGAATTAGTAAGCAATCAGACGTTAGCTAACAAGTACAAATAGGCCATCTATTCTTGAAGATGCTAGGAAGAAGCTCTCAAAATAAACCCTGAAGGAGGAGGGAGAAGAAATAAAAAGATTCACACTTCCCTACACCCTTTGCATCCAAAATGTTGAGAGTAAAGTGATGGATTATTTGAAAATTTAAGCAGAGGCATTAATTATTCCAAAAAAGGGAGGCTATGTTTAAAAATATAAAAGAATGTTCTAGGAATTCCAAGGTGTCAAGGCAAATAGTGTATCTCTAACTTTGTAGGGGAGAACAGAGTTCATTCTGGACTTAGATATGAGTGACCAGGACCCAAGAACAAGGGTTTAGGTTACTCCAACTCTGTTTTCTAGCAGGATAAGTTTCATGAAGTTTCTATAGTAACAAAAAGAAAATCATTAATCAATGTACCTTTCAAATACATTACTTGATTCACACAGGCAGGTTATAGCAAAGCATGAAAACTCTCCTAGAGGCATCAGGTGCTATCTAATGACATCCTTTACCTTTTAGTTGGTGAAAGGTAGGTAGGTGTTCACTCATTGCAAAAGATTTACCTAGTAGCCACAAAGATGTCAGTCTCAAGACAGAGAAGGACAGTAAATAGGCATTTAATGGTGTTAAGGATAGCTCAAGATAGTTTGGCTGTTAACCTGCAAAATTCCAACCTCTCTCCATCTTTGAAGTTGTAGTCAGTTTTCAGCCTTGTAGACAGTTCTGTGTTAAAAGGTGATTTTCTGGGAAATGTTGTTTTATACCAGGTTAGGTGAGAAAATGTGCTTCATCAAAATGTTTTGAGAGTGCACTTTAAAAGATACAGAGGAAAAAGCTTGTCATTCTGGAAGAAATTTAGGAAGTGTTAATAAGCCAAAAGCAGAAATTACTCTATTGTCTGGTGATGATGCATGTTAAATATGATTTATAAATCTATTGTTTAGAATCAAAGTGGTAAGTTTTAAAGCTTGAAATCTTAGAAGCCATTAATATAGGTAACGTTGGTAATGGTGGCAATAATTTATTTAAACCTTTACTTTTGAGCTTTACAAACCTTAGGTTGCATGGGAACAGTGAGAGAGTAGAGGATGGGTAAACTTGTGATGGTTGGTCAGCAGCCAGAGCAAATGGAGAAAAAGGAAAGTAAAAAAAAAAAAAAGATGAAGATTTATGAAACTGTGTCACTGACTCTATGGGAAATGTTGGATAAAGGGAATTTGAAGAGACAGAATAGTCTTCAACATTAGAAATTAGAGAAGAGAGGGAAATTAAGTGTGGCTGAGTTTGTAATCAGGATATCCACATGATACTTAGAATTCTGTAAGTAGATATTGAAATACATTTTCTGAAATCTCCTGGCTCCTTGCATCCAGCAGAGTGAACCCCTTGCTATATGTGTTCTGGTTATATTTAATTGTCTTTATGGGGGCCATGGAAATAAGAGCATTTGATAGCCATATTAGAACCTTTTAGAAAACATTGCCCTTGAATTTATCTGGGTTATTGAAATGATTTGGTCATCAAAATGTTTGTTTTTTCTTTCCTCACTGTCTTCTTGGCCATGAACTTATTTATGTACAGTTAGATGAAATAGGTTTTATAATTATTGATAGAATAATAAGTGTACATTGGAGAGAGTTATACATATATGATTATAATATATATAATACATACATATGTAAAATTTAGTGATATGTTTTATATTCCTGCCACGAATTCTATAAGCTAATTTGAATGTTTAAGAAAAAAGGAAGGAGCCAGGCAGTGGCACACGCCTTTAGTCCCAGCACTTAGGAGGCAGAAGCAGGCAGATTTCTGAGTTCAAGGCCAGCCTGGTCTACAGAGTGAGTTCCAGGACAGCTGGGGCTACACAGAGAAACCTTGTTTCGAAAAACCAAAAAAAAAAAAAAAAAAAAGGAAGGAATAAAATTAGGGATATGACTTTCACACTTCTATTACAGTATTTTTCTGATTTCTTTAGGTCTTTGCATTCTATATTTCTTAGGCACTAAAAATTAAATCGCTTGAGCAATTCTTTGGGAAAGGCCGGGCTTAAGTCCAGGCACCTGCAGGGCTGGCTCATGCGAAACGAGGTAATACAGGCAATTTATCTTTGGCACTTTTCTGTTTGGTATCTTGGGTTTCTTGCTGCATCAAGGATTATTCTGCCATTGGTAAGCTGTTTTCAGCTCCCATTGTAGTATATAAAAGTGGCCTTTCCTTAAGAATACATTTTGATAGGAGGAACTATAAACAGCTAAAACCCTTTAACTAAGCGAAAAATGACAGGACAGTACTGAAATGAGTTAGCTCATTGAGTACTTAACACAGGTTAGCATTGAGTACTTAACACAGGTTAGCATTGAGTACTTAACACAGGTTAGCATTGAGTACTTAACACAGGTTAGCATTGAGTACTTAACACAGGTTAGCACTGAGTACTTAACACAGGTTAGCATTGAGTACTTAACACAGGTTAGCATTGAGTACTTAACACAGGTTAGCATTGAGTACTTAACACAGGTTAGCAACTATTGTAGGCACTACACTTTCATTTTGAGTTTATTTCACCTTTGTAATAAGTCTATGACCCAGTAACTAGTTTCCCAATTTGTAGATCAGTTAATAGGAAGGAATAGACTCCTTGTGCAGGGTACTACAGATATCAAGTGAGAGACCCTATCTGTCAGGTAGCCTGGCTTGTCCATCAGTAGTGTGAAAGTTGCTGAAGATGGATGGGTGAACTACTGTCTTCCAGTGAATGTGTAGTAATCACTTTCATGAGGATCTGTCTTGGTTTTGATGTACCTTTTAAGAGGGATTTTGGGAAGCAGTGGGGACAGGAGATGCTTAAATATATCCCCCAGGGGTAAAGGCTAAAGGGTCTTCAGAGAGCAATTTATGTACAACTAAAGCACTTAAGCAATCTGCTTCTATGGCTTTTCTAACACGGATTATTGGTGGCACACGAACCAGAGTTCAGAGCTGGTTTATATACTTAGTTTGGAGTTTACTATAAAACTTGTAAAATCCATATTTTCTAAATGTTTATAAAGAAAATAATAAAATTGCTTTCTATATACCAGTATCTATGAGGCCTAGATAAATCTACTTATTTTTATTTTTAATTTTTGCCTCTGGAACTCATTTTTCAGAAGACAAGTTTGAAGTGCTTCTTGAGGCTGCTAGTTTTTCTTCTATTCCATTCCTCCCTGGAAAGAAACTGGTGTAGGAGGCAATAGATTGCCAGTGTTCCTTAGCCTTGGCTGTGTGAGCACCCAACGAATTAAAACTAAATGCCATTCCTGTCATTTCTGTTTAATTGTTCTGGTAGAGAGCCCTTACACCAGACAATTTTAAACACTGCAGGGAACATAAATATGTTAAACACCATTGGATTGGAGTGCAAAATGATTTAGTTCTCTATCTTCCTCAATGCCCTTTGGTTCTTAGAACTATGCATTGATTAACCAATGCCTGTTGTTAAAAATGAGTCTGAAAACAAACCTCAAATAGAAATGATTTATAAGTAATCAATGATTTTTACTTTGCTCATCTTTAATATTCAAGACATAGCTAAATGGCACCATTAGAATGAAAATGAAATTACAGCACAGCTGTGTTAATTATGCAAACAGATTTTAGTTTCGGTCTTCATCATTTGGGGTCCTCAGTTTTGAGGCAGGTTGCTGTGTTTCTTCTTCTTCACACTCATTTTCCCTGCCCTCCCTCCCATTCACTTCCCTCCCACTCCATTTAACATTTTATTGGGTAAAAAAGAAATTGACATCGTTATAGCTTCCTCAAGGTCTTTCTCCGGTGCCAGAAGACACACTTTGCATTCCTTATCTGCAATAAGACAAGGTGTGCCGAATAAGAAAGATTAAAAACAAATTTTAATGATCTATACCCCACGCTCACATGTAATCTGTGCCTGAAGATATTGTGGGCAAAATTACAAAATATATTATTGTCTCAGAGAAGGTAGCTGCTCAGGTTCACTGTTAGCAGGTTCAAATTGAACTCTGTGGAATATGGAACAGGAGAAATTATTTATAATCTATTCAGTTGCCAACCCTTCCTTTGGGCTGAAGACAATACACATTTGTATTCCTGTTACACTCTATTTTGCTCTTCCATCTTTCACATCCCCTAGGACAGGGAGAGAGGAGCAAGAGGAGAGAGATGCTTGCTAAGCTCCCAGGTTCCTGGCAGGATGAATAATGTAAACAAAACACATGCTTTGCCCACTGGTCCTCCTTAAGTGGTACATAAGTTAAGTAGCATACAAAAATAGGTTAGCAAGATGTGGTTATTTTTGTCTGCAAGTTCAGGCACGTGAATAAAGTATGCACTCATACAAAAAAAGCTCTTTGTCTCTGGAAAATATGCTCTTCTAGGAAAACCAATTTAGACTCACTATCAATATTATACAAAGCCAAGAATATGACTTAAACCTGAAATGATTTCCCTCATTTCTAATGTGAAGTTTTTTTTGTTTGTTTGTTTGTTTTTGTTTTTGTTTTTTTTTTAAAGCAGGTTTGGTGATTAAATGAACTTTTCATTCAAGTGATCATACACAGTTGGCACCATTGAGAAAGTGAAAGTTAATAAGTTGCTCTGCTAAATATAACATTTTTAAAAAGTAGTCTTTGTTTTACTAGTATTTTCATATGGAAGCTGATAGACACAAGCACTGATTTTTACCTTCCTTTTAAGGTGTGTAGAATGGTGTATTTTATATATCAGTGTATTTTATAATGTTGTTTGCTACTAATGCATTTCCCAATTGTCAAATTATACATAAGTGTGTTTTGCTAAGTGGTTATCATACTCCGTAGTTAATATTTAAAAAACAAGAACTGACAGTTTCTATGATCATGAACCAGTACACTAGATAGTTAATTTTAAGTGGAATCAATGATGCAGCAAACTGGGTACCATTTTGGCGGAAGAGTTTGTTTCTGGAAGGAATATTTTCAACCTGCCTTAAAAACTGCTGCCAGAGCCATTATTCCTCACCTAATGAGAGCCTTCCCTGGACTCTTAATGAAAGCAGCCATTCTCCAGTGTAGTGCTCAATACTGACTCGTGGACCATGCTGTTCCAAACCTGAATTGAAATTCATCAATGCCTGTCTTGTTGGTAAAATCATTAGGAAGCAATGCATTATTAAAGAGCTTCTCAGAAACACAGAGGCTGGGAGTGCTACTGATAACAAAATGTTGCTAAAGTGTTCCTGCAAAATAACCACAGTGAAAGCCATGGCTTTAAAGCTTCAAATAGTTCTGAGAACCTGGCATAGGTAGGTATGGAATAAGACTGTTGGCTTTGTGTGACACATACTTTCCCCCATTCACTAGAAATGTGGCGACGTTCACAGAGCAGTGATAGAAACTTCTACAAAAAGGGGATCTTGAACATCTTCTGAAAATGTTAGTGTTAACGTCATTCGTTTAAATGACACGCCCTCTTGTCTTTAGTGAGGAGTCCTAGTGCGGAGTCAGTGTGTCAGTAGACCTCTGCTCATCTGAGGAGTACCTGGAAGGCACCATCAGAAAATACAAACACTTCAAATGCCACGTGTACCTTCCAAGGTACAGTTTTTCTAAGCCTTGTGCTGTATCTGACCTTTATAAATCTGGCCTGATTGTCTCTCAGTTTGTTTTCGTAATACAAGCAACATTTTCATTATACTTAATTTTATATATATATATATATATATATATATATATATATATATTTAAATTTCAAATTGATACAGCAGAGAGGAAGGATATAATTCAATTTCTTAGCTATATTCTGTGCTAATATTTATGACTTAACTGGCTTTATTGTACCCTGTAAACACGTGTAGCCTGAGAACAATTATCAGTAGGCTGACATAGTAGCACTGAATATAATTGGACATTTAATAAGTCAGCTTATTAATTAATGAAATTGCTAATGCCCTTTAAATTCATGTCAAGCAGTGTTAGAATTCATTAGCAGGTGCAGTGTGTAGTAGAATTCTTGCTTACAGTGCTTTATAAGAAGCTGTATTTTTTTTTTTTAACCAAGTGTGGGCATAAAATCACGTAACTGTGAAGTGACATGTTGGTGGATGGTGTCATTTAGGATGCTACAGCCTCTTTGATCCTGGAAACTTAGATGGTCACAGTCTTATACTACTTAAAATGTCAAATATACTTTTATACAATAGACTATTATTCAGCTGTTAGAAAAAAACCCAAACTATGAAAATTAGCAGTTAAATGTATGAAGCTAGATGCAACGATCCTGAGAGAAGTAACCCACACGCAGAAAGGCAAACAATGCATGTTCTTTTCTTACATGTGGATGTTAGCTTGGAAGCTGTAGATAAAGGTGCTTCATTCCAAATATTCAGAGGTTAAGTAGGTGCTAAAGGACAAGAGGAGAGAAGGGAGACCTTCCAAGGAATGGAAATAGAATATGATGCTATACAGGGATAAATGGGAAACTACACTTGCAGGGTTGAATGGTGAGGGCCTTGAGAATGTGAGGGTAAAGAAGTGGATATGAGAAGGAAAACCTGAAACTAGAAACACTAATGACTTTTTGAAAAGCCATATGGGAACCTATCACTGTAGAAATTTTCTAAAATATAGACAGATGTTAAAAATACTTAAGTCGAGTTAACATATTTCTACCAAATAAAACCTTCAGTATCAGAAATGGATTACATCTTTCTGAGTTTGGGGGGCAAAGGGGTCCCACAGAACCTCCCAAAGCATCACAAGCTATTGCCAATGTGATTGGTTACCCTCTGTAACACAACAGCAAGACCCTATTGCAGAAGACACTACATACTCATACTATTGAACATGGAGGAAGTGAGATGTTGCTTACCTGGAAGCCTTATCCCTACTGTCTAGTGTTCATAGTTCTGGAAGGTACTATGACCCTGAGTTGATGGCAAAACAGTAACTAGAACTTGGGTCTCCCACTGCTGGAGCTGCTGTGTGGTTGGGGTCAGTGACTGACCAGTTGGGCTGGAAAAGGGTTTGTCTCATTTTCCTTTATGAACTATGGCTGCTCTTGTTCCCATGTAGCTTGGTGGCTCTTCTTCCTTGATTACTTCTTGCTGAAACAAATGAACCTTTGGATTTTTATCTTTCTGAAGTTCTGTGATTAAAAGCAGTTTTTATATGGATATATACATATTTACTAGAATCCTTTCATTACATTATAACCTGTCATGAGCCACTCATTTATATGAAATAACCTTCTTAAATTTTTTTAAAGATTTATTTTATTTATTATATGTAAGTACACTGTAGCTGTCTTCAGACACACCAGAAGAGGGTATCAGATCACATTACAGATGGTTGTGAGCCACCATGTGATTGCTGGGAATTGAACTCAGGACCTTTGGAAAAGCAGTCAGTGCTCTTAATCGCTGATCCATCTCTCCAGCCCCCAACCTTCTTCATTTTTACCAGCAGGAAATTTTACTTGCATTGTGAAGAGGGATTGAATGTTGGGTACAGGTTTGGACTGTGAAAGTCTTTCCTTCAATGACTAGATTGAAAATTGTGTTAATAAAAGGAAATGACAAATAATGAAAAAAGTGTAAACTTATTTTTAAAGTTTATGTATTAATAGGAAAATGTTTATAAAAATTGCCTTAAATTTTTTTTTGATATACCCAATATCAAAGGTTAATAGAAAACCTGTTTTTATCTCCTTACTGTACTTTCATCTACCTGGAAATGTGTGACACTTGCTCATTGTTTCCTCAGTGCTGGAGTTCTAAGTTGACTGAAAGGTGTGACTCATCCGGATGCCATTCTATCACCCAAAGTACAGGTGAGCAGTCTTTCTGTAAAGGAGCAGAATGAATGTATTAAGTGTAGTGGACTCTATATGTCCTATGATGTGTTACCTCATTGATGTTGCAATCGGTGAGGACCTAAACCATCCCAATAAAACTTTACTTATAATGGCAAGTGATGGGTAGATGCAGCAAGCTTGTATGCTAACCCCTGGTGAAAGGCAGACTCTATCCTATAACAGGAACTGTGTGTCAAATCAGCTGAAACAATAACTTCTTCCATTTACCTGTATTATAAACACCGTAGGAAAAATACCAAAACGTTTGTGCATTTTTAACTGCTCAGTTGGAGTTTTCCTACTGGGAAAATGCATGACTTACTAAGTTATTTTCTCTAGGATTTCATTTCTAGGATGTTTGTGGTTATAGAGATCTGTTAAGGTTGGATCAGCTTTTTATTTGCCTTCAACAAGTGTTTGTCTCTTGTTTTGTTTTTCTGCCCTCCCTTAAACCTATCCTTTCATGAACAGTCTGGTATTGATTGGTTTTCTGACATTTTCACCTTCTAAGCTTACACTGTTGCCCCAAGAGCCATGTTCCTGGCTTACATGATTTCATGAGTCTAAATTTTGGGCCTTGAAATCATATATATCTGACTATTACATTATATATATATTATGTATATATACTATATATAGCTGTATATATATACACACACATATATAATGTATATATAACTAATATATAATTATATATTAATATATGATTTATATTATATATTAATATATTGTTTAAATACCCTATGTATGATTTAAATATTCAAATACTTTTGGAGAAGGAAACTTCAGAATTGTAATTAGGCTTTTGTTGGCTTTTAAAAGCCTTGCTAAGATTGTACTTTTCTAAAAACGTGTTAAAAAGTGAACAGAGCATGTTAGCAATCTAAGGATTTCCCACAGTACTTTTTTATTCTAGATTTCAGGGGTTTATTATATCAGATTAAAAGATTTAACTAGATGATAAGTTTATGATTTGACTTACCATTATTTAAAATTTAATAATTTAGCCCGTTACTGTTTTGCAGGTACTTACAAAAACTAGAATGCTCATAAGTAAGAGACAAAAAGATGTCATCAACATGTTAGAGCAGCTCGAGCTCTAGCCTACTTCTGCTGACTAGGTCTGCCAAGTACCACAGAAAGACAGAATACAGCTCCGGTATATTCCAAGGACACAGTGGATTTGTATCATGTAGAACAATCTGAACTTTGCTTTCTGCCTTTACGATGCATTGCTAGACAAATTTGTGCTTTGTCCAGGAACAAGGTTGACTTGGGTTGTCAAGGCTGCTCACTGTAAGTATAGCCCAGAGAGAGAGAGAGACAGAGAGAGACAGAGAGAGACAGAGAGAGACAGAGACAGAGAGACAGAGAGAGACAGAGAGAGAGAGGGAAGGAGAGATATTTAAGATACACGATACATGAGCAGGTCCTCATGCTATTGACACAGGCAGTATCTAAAGTGGGGAAGTGTGGCCTCCTGTAGAGTGGAAGTTACAAGTCATTTAAGACTGATGCATATGAGCTGACACTGCTTAACTGCTGGAGAAGAAAGGGAAAGCTGTTTAATACAATGTCTTTTGTTGTTTCCCCGAATGCCAAATATCTAATTTCTTGAAGATTAGCTCCACCACACCTAATCATGTGTTAGAAAATAGATGGCTAAATACATATCTAATTAAAAACAATGTCTAAAAAACATGCCTAGTTATAGAGTGTCTGGAATTAAAAATTTATACAAGAAAATGAATGTTTGAGCTTTCTTTCTTTCTTTTTCTTTTTCTTTTTTGTTTTTGCATTCTTGTTCATGTTTCCTGCAATTCCTTTTTCTTATACCACTTTTCATTCTTAGAGTGTTTTGAGCTCTACACAACATGTTTTGATCACATCACTTCTACTTCTCAGATACTTTCCTTCCCTACACATCTAACTTTGTTCTCCTTCACGATTAAGTTGTGCTGCCCAAACCTTGGCTGTGTAGTCTTCTACTGAAGTGCAGTAAATTTAATCAAGGAATATATTTTTGCAGAAGCAATCTCTCCGTCTCCCTGCTGCTAACAATTGGTATTTGCTCCATGGGACCATGGACCAATTCTACAGTTCTTAGCTCCATATCTAATCTCTCAATCATAATGTTTACTAAAGCTACTTATTAAGTAGAATGCCTGAGTTTTTGATATGGGTTTATTGTAAATACAAAATGTGTGTAAAAGCCAGCACTGTATTGATAATGGTCTATAATACAAGTGCACTATTATAGTTAGCATGTCATGCACCTAAATCGAAGGAGCTCAGAAATTGGTGTGAGGCTGATAAGCAGTGGATTTTCTTGGCATTACTCAGACTGTCATTGATCTGGTGCCATTGTTCATCTGAAACTCAGCATGATGTGCTGGACTGGAAAGCAGGGGAAAGGTTTTTGGTTTTGATGTTGCTCCAGCTGCTTTATTTGGGGCCTGAAAACATGAAAAAGAGAAAATTAAAACTTGCTTGTAATTTTCTCTATGAAAAAGAGGAACAAAACTGGGAGGCATAAGAAAATAAGAACCTCTGGAAAACTTCAAGTATTGGTTAGGACAATGGGGTGCTTTGCTTCAGGAGACCCCTCCAGCTGAACAGGGGTTTTACTCCCTCTTTCTCTCTCTTAAGCATCCTATTACACATACTTCTTTCTAAAACAGACAAACAGACAAACAAACAAACAAACAGAAAAACCCCTAAACAAATTTTAAAAAAGGACAGAGCAAAGGCTCTTTTGGATAAAAGCATTTTGAGTGATTTCTTTTTTTAATGTTAGTTGAACACAAATAAGACCAAGGAGGGAGGCACGAAAGTGTTCTTTGAGTTCTGAAATACTCATTATGCACCAAGGTTACATTTCTGTTTATTTCTTAAATGTCACACAATAAGATAACTCAGGATTTTCTCCACTAGCAAGCAATGTTAGATGTACTTTCCTTGTAACTCCAAGCTTGCTGTAGGGTTGGCCCTTTGGACATGTACAGATTTATAGAACTTATCTAATAGAGTAATTGAGTCCCCATGACAATCTTTCCCTTAGCTTTGTCATTCTAGCAGACATTCATGGATTGCTACAATATGGGAGACACATCAGTTAGGAGGTTATGTTCATAGTAAAAACACACATACACTGTAGAGTGCTAACATGAACAATATTAATTAGCTCAGTTAGACAGAGATAACAGGAACTCAGGAAATAGATACAACCAGCATATTAAAAGACCAGAACAAAAGTATTTTGATGTGTGAAAATAGCCAGCCCTTGATAAAGATCAGTGCAGTGTGCCAAAGGACTTTGAGTCACTAGCTACAGTTATACTGGGATTAATTTGACATCAAAAATAAAGTTTTCTGTTTTAGGAAGGCCACCCCACACATGACTGACAGCTGACAAAATGAAGGCGATATTCAGGGTTATAATCTAGAGATATAAACAACTAAAATTAAAACAAAAACAAAAACCCATATAAGTATACATAGGCAAATTACAAGGAAGAAAATTGAGGGCTAAGAAAGAGGTGCAATGATGTAATTTAACAAGAGGAATAAATGGTAAAGTGATGAAATACCATTTAGAAATCACCAGACCCTTTCTTAAAGGACCCAACAGCAAAACTTAAGGTAGAAACCATGCTACATATGGTTGCAACTAGTTGGCTCACTTACTGCAGTGTGAAATAGCTTACATCATTCATAAGGATGGTATATTGCAATACAATGCTATCTACCAAAACCTCTAGCCAACAGGCCTTTGTTAGCAACTTTATTTCATTTCTAGCCATTGAGAAGATGGTCTGAACCTTTTTGGAAGGGTGAGGCTATTGGTCTCACATGTGACTGGTAGGAAGTTACTAATGATACAAAGAGCTTTATGTGCATATCTTGAATTATGTCATAGTTTATCATATAAGCCAAGCTTAGTCTTCTGCACATAAACTTGTATAGATTCTAAACAGTGAATGAAAACTCTTATCTGAGGCCTCGTTGCAACTTTGTGAGGATGAGAAGAGGAGACAGCCAGTCAAATGGGGAATATATTCTGAGACCTAAGTAGAAGCTCTATGCCATGGGATAGTTGCGCAGATAGGCAACGGAATGTAAAGTTCCAGTCAAGCTAAGTAAAATCTAGTTATATAATACCAAGAGTCTTTTGAAGGCACATACAAATAAGCGTAGATGTGTGTTACATGTGAAGCTTTCCAAACCCAGTGCACTGTGCTCACATCTCCATAAGCATGAAACCAAAATGAGCAGAATTGAGGCATACAGGAAGGAATTATTATTACTCTGGTAGGTCAGGAGGGTGTTGGAGACATTTCTAAAACTAAAGAATGCCTCCCTTGAACCATGAAAATGGGGATTTTTGTTGGTGAAACCTATACAGTTTCCTGTAGGATTGACTTTGGTGTAGGTACATTCTGGCGCACTCTCAGTTTAAAGTCATAATTGAGGAGAAGAGAAGATAGTCTACTATTTGTGGCATGCTTAACTCAAAGTCCTGGGACTCATGCTTGAGAGGCTAAGGGTGGGCTGGAATGCCTTTGAGTGTGAGCAATTGGCATCATAGTTTTAGCAGAAAATAAATGTGCTTAGAAGGTGTGTTAGCACAGCCACTTTCCCCTCAAGGTGCCTTGTCTTATCTGGTGGCTGTAGCAGTATTTATAGAGAAGAGGGCAAGGAGTGAAGATTATAGGATACAAAACATGAGAAGTGTCTGAAGGACCTCTGATAACAGGGAGCAGATAACAAAACAAAGAGCTTTCCTGTGTGATGGAGACAAGGGAGACAGGATATTTGGGAGGCTGCAACCTTCTTGAGCAAGCAGGATCGGCTGATTGGCAGCTACTGTTGGTTGCACCAAAAGAATGAGCTTCAAGCTGACCCTGGTTCTGGCTGTCTAGCAGCTCTTTCCTTACTAAAGGTATTTATTTTCTAGAATTCCCTCTGAGTGAACAATGTGCAAGGAATCTTCCCAGCTCTTTTCTGGTTCCTGTTTTCTTACCAAGCAAGTCTGATTGGGCAACCTGGGTTCTACCTTTGCCTTGGCTTACTGTTGGCTTGCCTGTGACACCTTTAGAGGTGACCTTACTGTTTCCTGCTTCCACCTAGAGTACTGAATTTAGTCCCTCCTTACTCTGTTCCACAGAATCACCCTCAGTTACATAGTAGATTGAACTGGACCTAGGTGAGAGGTTAGGTGGGATTTTGCATGACAAAACAGTTTCCCTGTATTAAGTCTGCTTGAGTGGGAACACTGTTGTTAAGCATGATAATCAATGAGAGTCCACTTATTGGAAAGAAAGAAGTGAATGAATAAAGAACATAAAGTATGAAGTCAAAGATCCTTAGAAATTTTACATTAAAAAGTAGTTCCATTTTTTTTGGCATAAAATCCCATGTTTTATAATATGATCAACATCTGTAGCAATCCATAAAATGTATATTGAGAATTCAAAAGCATACGCATTAAAAGATAATGGCATCCTAAACTGAGAATGAGTGTGTCCTAAGCTTGAGGGTGGGGATCAAATTAGAGTAGAACAGGAAAGCAGCTCAGAAATGGTTTGATTAATACTGTGCTTTGCAGCAGAAAAGACTTAGGGATTTTGTTCAACTATCTGCTTGGATAATTGTATAAGTCGCAGCAGAAGAACTATGCTGGGTGGCATTGATTTACAGAGAGGTATGATGTATGTTTCCTTAATGAAGCATATATACTTTCCTTGCACTATGCCTATCATTTTGTTTTATTAGCATGCATTACATACACTTACTAGATTTCATCATGCTGTGTTCATATAATTATTCAATATAGTTTGATTATACTCATGCCCCAATTACTCTTTTATCTTCCTTTCTTCCTTCTCTCCCTTCCTTCCTTCCTCTTCTTACTCTTTTGTTTTATTTCTTTTTTAAGTGAAAGAGCACTGCACATAATTTAATCAATTAACATTTTGACTTGTTCTTCAGAATCTGCTATTAAACACTTCTTAAATCGCCCTGTTGAAGTGAGGAAGATATTTTTGTCAGTTGCATCTCTGAACTTAACACACTTTGTAGCAACCTATAAATTCTTTTTATTTAAAGAGTATTTCTTACATCTGCTCTTAATGACTCACTGACTGTAAATCAGTTTAATTTCCTATTATAATATAAAATGCCTCTGTTTAGAAAAAAAATGTTAAGAAAAGACAATTATCCATTTTCTTAATCTTACAAATATAGTATAATCATAGGTTCTTTGTTCTCAGAGCCCACTAACACGGTTAGCCATTCTTTCACTATCCTAGCTCCAAATCCTTGCTGGACCTGCTGCCTACATCTGCTTGCATCATTGGATCTTTGGACCATCTGCCAGCATCACTGGGTTTTGGAACCAGCTGGTGCAACATGGCAAAGCCAGAGCTTATAGAGTTGTTGGGCCATGCAAACATTGCCTGGCTATCTTACCTGTGTTACATTCTATAATATAGTGATGATTACATGGGGGTTGTCCAGTAAAAGTTCTCTTTTGCCCTGAGAGTCTGTTTTCAATGTCAAAACTTGGAATTTGTTGCTGCTTGATTTTTCGCAAGTTTTTGAATGTGTCATCATCAGTTGATATTGGTGAGTGTGACTGTAACTATGATTTCTCCAGAGAGAGTAATCAGATAAGAATTCTTGCTGGGCAGTGGTGGCACATGCCTTTAATCCCAGCACTTGGGAGGCAGAAGCAGGTAGATTTCTGAGTTCAAGGCCAGCCTGGTCTACAGAGTGGGTTCCAGGACAGCCAGGACTATACAGAGAAACCCCGTCTCGAAAAACCAAACCAAACCAAACCAAACCAAACCAAACCAAACCAAAACAACAACAACAAAAAAAGAATTCTCCTAATTCGTTGAGCTGTAAAATCTCACATTTAGGTTGCCTCTAGTAGTTGTTGTGTTAGTGTGATGCAGAACTGGTTTGGGAAGGTTGCAAAGGCATGGTTTTGTGAAGTAGACATTTCTGACCCTGAAATTGCTACACGTTCAAAGTGCTAAAAGTTATTTTAGGGTTTTGATTTGATGAGAAGGACATGTCCTTGCCATTTGGGTCTGCAGGAGAATATGCCTGGAGTAGGCATGCACCTTGTGTAGGTGCCACAGACCAGCATGACTGTAGTAAATGAGACAAAAATAGAGACTATTGGATTTATGGTGTTTTAGAAGGATTTTGTGAAAAAGAGGATTTTCCTCATTCCAATCTTTGAAAAGCATAATCCTCAGATTTAGAGATTCACCCTATTTCAAGGGGGGTCTGACCTATTAAAGGTCTCTCAGGCAGCCAGCATGCTTAGGCCCAAGTGGATATAGGAGAATGTAAGATGTTTATTTTCTCTTGGATTTCAGTGCACTGGCTAAGAGCCTGGCTTAAATGAAGATGAGAGTGTAGAGACTGGAGATGAACTTATTTTATTAAAACAAAATAAAATAAAATAAAAACAAATTAAAGAGAACTTTAAGCTTTTATTTATTTATTTATTTATTTATTTATTTATTTATTTATTTAAAGGCAAGCACCTAATACAGTACTAAATAAATACACATAAGGCATTTGAATGTTTGATGACTGACTAAAAATACCAGGTAAGTTTGCTACTGCTAGGGACTGTGGCAATCCATAGTCCCCCATTTTGGGCAGCTGTTTTTTCATGGGCAGTCCCATAATTCTGACTGTTTGCTTTTCTATTCTACGTAATTCTAGCAGGGTCACACGCAAAACTCAATATAACTTAGACAACTGGAGGAAAATGTCTTTTGTTTTGTCTGCAGACGACTTGATTTTAAAGATTAGTGTGACAGGGTGATCTTTGGCATCCATTTGGATGATCCTGAAACTTTCTTGAATAATAATGCTGGTACTAGCTTCTGGAAATGTTACTTCCTGGGAAGAAACACAGAAAGACCATTTCATACTGAGGCAGAATTGAAGACCAGGGCAGTGTTCCTGGTTCTCCTCTGGACCCTAGTTCATGTCTGTTTCCAGTTGGTTCTCTGCTCTGTAAGCATTACAGATGAAGCCTGATGCAGCCGCGACTATGCTCCCCATCAAGCTGGCTTGTACTGGCTGTAGGTTTGAATGTCTGCCATGGCCTGCAGCCCACTGGCCCTTCCTTCTCTCATCTATTCCCAGCTGCCATGATGGTCCTTTGGCTGAGCTTCTCTTTTCTAAGTCATAGTCCCCAACACTGGACACCAGAGATAGCAATTCTCATTCCCAGCTGTGTGACCGACCAGATGCACATGTCTGCCAAGAATTAGGAAGTGGCAACTCTGCTTCCCCTTCATGTTACTGGGAGCCGTGGTTGCTTCCCTTACTTTACACTGCTCACAGACAGAATCACTGTGAGAATCTTTCTTTGTTTGCTGAGGACTGAGGTTTTTCAGTGGATATAGGGCTTCACTATTCAAACAAAGACACCGCACAGTGGGGTAGCTAGTTTACAGGAACTTATATATTTCAAAGACCTACAATAAAGGAGAACCAAGGTACCAGACACAAAGAGAAGATAAAAGAGAAATTCCAGTCACCCTGATTGCATTATTATATATTACATACATATTAAACAACTGTAATAAGCTTATTTATATGTGCAATTTGTATGTGTAAATATCAGCCTAGGTAAGCTGAGAAGAGCTGGCTACTCTTTGTTAATTATTATCTATTAAGCAACTCTTAATATAAACAGGACCATTTTTCTCTACACATAGAACTTTATAATCCAGTTTGTGGACCTTCCCAGTGATAATGGATAAGGAATCTTAACAGGAGTATAGCTTATAAAATAATTTACTTCACAATGCTGTTTTATAGATGTTTGAAGCTGGAAAAAAATGTCATTTTTGTAGAATCCTCTGTGATCATCTCAAAAGAAAATCTTTAGAGAAATCTAGTGAAAATTACATATTTAGAAATATAAGTGTACGTGGAAACTATAGTCAACCTTATTCTTTGTAAGATCAGAGAAAGCTTATCATTTCCATGTGAGATGACAAGGCTTGAGGTAAATTTCTGTGACTGTACAGCTGTAGGTTAGTTCGTCCTAAGATTTGACTTACTGAGATGGATTCCAGGAGGAGTAGCAGTGTACATTTACATATATATATATGAATAAATATTTTGATTAAAAGTCAACATTTGAAAAACATCCCTTAACATACTGCCAGATTGGAAAGAGTCGGCTTTCCAGAATAATCCATTTCTCATTGGTATTATTCTATATATGTAATAATTTCCCTGTCCAGAAATGAAAGCACATTGTCTATTCTGTCATTCTTAGTGCTTTCCATTTTAACTTACTGGGTGCAAACAGAGATCTTATTCTTATTGTTCTTTTATCATACCTAGTGTACTTCCATTCCACACGCATGATGCAAGAAAATCCTTTTAAACAGCTGACTAAACTATGAGGTCACAATTTCTCACTTTGTAAATATGCATCTTGTTTTTTCTCTGTAATTTTCATGTAAAGGAAAAACCTGAGGCAAATGAAAACTGATGGTTATCTTGATACTGTAACAATTCTATGATGACTTCTTAAATGGTCACTTCTATTTAAGCAACATTTTTAGCATTGACATGTAAATAATTTCTAACCCTCAGCAAAGACTCAAATATTAAGAAAACCAGTGCCTATTGATAAATATTTATGGTAAATAGGTAACCAGAATAAGCTCTTTGTGCTGGAAGTTGGGACCATTACCTTACATGGCAGAGGGGAAGGAAGGCAACATATGTAAAAGTTTAATCATACAATAGAAGGGTTTTCTGTATTATCCAGATGCACCTAATCAGAAATATCTGTACATGTGGCAGGAGGTGGAATAACTTGCATCAGAATGATGTCATTGAGAATAAGCTAACTTATTCTACTAGATTTGAAGATGGAAAGTATAGTTGAGTCTGGATGGAGCCAGAACAGAGACTAACAAAAAACAAAAAACAAAAAAACCAAAAAAATAAAAACAAAAAAACAAAAAGAAACCCAAAAACAAAAATACTCCCTTAAAGGTGTAGCTCTGCTGATTCCAGTGCATTTGGACCCATTTGGGGACCTCTGACCTCTAGATCAGTAAGTCTGTGTTGTTAATACAGCATCTGTCATGATCTGTTGGAAGTGATAATACATTCTTGTTCCTTGGTTCCCATCAATATCCACAATTTCCAAATGTGACTATTTGTATTTCTGCAAAAATTGTTATTAAAATCATGCATGAATTTAACTGTTTCACAACATTTAATTTTTTTCCTTATTAGATAGTCGTTTGTAAGAGATTAAGATAGTTGTATCCTACAGTTCACTTACTTAATATATGCAACCCCATGGCCTTTAGTCTATTCATGAAATTATGAAACTATCATCTTAATTGATTTTTACAGAATCTGTAGAAATTGAGCCAAACGGAGATACCCCATAAAGATACCAGACAGCAAGGAAGTCCACTTATCCTTAAGACAAAGGGAGTTTTTTAGAAGAGTTTACCAAGCAAATATCAGTCCTCAAGGAATGCAAGTTTCCAAGAGACATTCCCCGGGAGAGAGGATCTCCCCCACCCCTCCTGAGAGTCACAGGTGTCTTATCCTAACCGGGAGGAAAGATCAATAGAAACTAAAGAACAATGAACAAGATAAAGTGTAACTACCCATGTTGTAAATTGTAACTTTGTAAGTTGTAAAACTCTGTTCTGAAATGGTATAAAAGCTTAGAGCCTTGTTTCCTCTTGGTCTCTCTATCTGGTCACCATTACAGAGATAACCCTGATATACCAGCTTCAATTAATAAATTAACCTCATGTTTTTGCAGCGGTCTCTTTTTGGTTCTTCGAGAATGGGGTTACCCATGCCGGTTATTACAAATCTTCACTGGAAGAAGCATCCTGGCATTCTCCTTTAAATGTTTACCAGTTCACTTCCCTAACCCTTGGCCTCGGGCAGTGGCTTACCCGCTTTGTGTTTCTCCATCCTGAGCTCATGATGCAGCTTCAGTCAGCACCTGAGTAGTGTTTTGTTACACAGGAGTAGCAGAAAACTGTACTTGGACTACGTCACTTTTGAAAATTATTTCTTCTGTGTGTTTCTTTCAGAAATCAGATAAATACAGTAGACAAAATTAATACTTACAATGTCAAACTAGAAGTAACTACCATTACTGTAATTTACCTAAAAATGTTTTATATGTGAATATACATGAATATACATACCATGTATATATGTATATGAATGAATATTTTGTCATTTTTGTGTATACAACTGGTTCTAAGTAATATAGAATGACCTTGACTAGTGATCTTGCCACTGACTGGTACAAGTCTTGATGTCATTTTTAATAGCTAGTTACTATTAATATTTATATTGACATTTAGTAGCCTGTTCTTCAAAATAACTGTTATTTTACAATCTTACCAGCATTTTACTTTTGATGATATGATTGAAAACTGAAATTTAGATGTTTAAGGTTATTACAATTTATGGCTTTGGCTTCACATTTAAGAAACAGTCATTTGAAATCTGAACTGATTAATTTTGATTCAAAGTGGATATAAAAATAATACATCTTAATGAAATTATTATATGGTTTTATTTCTCTGAGAGCTATGTTGAGGTCTGGGTTTTTCTACTTTGTGTATTTTGTCTGTTTTATTCCTCAATAGTTGACAACTTATGTTATTTGTTTGTATATTAAATATGTTATAATTTTCAAGTGTCTTTTGCTTTTCAATTTTACATTTTTTTTAAATGAACCTTCCCAACAAACATCAAAGCCTTTTAATTGATTAACTCACCAAAAAGGACTTTCATATGTTTGTTTTTATGGTTTGCTTTTTTTGCGGGGGGAGGGTCTGATAGAGCCAAGATTGGCTTTGAACTATTTGCCTAAAGTTGTCCTTGAACTCCTGTCTTTGTGTACCCACTGTTCAAGTGTGCTCAAGTGTGCTCCAGTGTGCTCCAGTGTGCCCAGTGAAAGACTGCATCTTAATGAACCTGACGCCAAGGTGACAATTTCAGGCCTTTGTCCTCTTCTGGTGTCACAGGTATCCCTTTTCTGGATCTTTCCTGGATTACCTTCTGTTTGCCTCTCCTCTAACCCTTACTTCTTAGCACACAAAAGTGACAGTTTACAGAAACACTTAATATCAAGGTGCAGCTGACCACCAGCAGTGTCAAGTGCTTCCTGACGTTCATTCATTGAAGGTATGGCGCAAGTTTTCATAAGGATACCACCTTGGGGCTCCTCTGAGTTGCCTGACAAAGGACTGTGTCTGGGTTCACAGCTGCAGTACCAAACCCAGATGTGAGGTAGGAGGTGGGCAGAGACTAGGGACTTGCTTTTGATTATCTTGGCAGCTTTTAGGATGTAGTTTCTGAAGATGCCAGCCATGGTACACTTACATCCCACTTCAACCACCAAGTCCTTAAGCACATTTAAAAACGTTGTTCAGGATCCCTGATAATGGTATATTGCTGGGCAATTTCTAGCCATGATTTGATTTTGGCTTTCTTAGCTCATTTACATTCCTGGATTCCCCTTTCTTTCCTGTCCAGCAGCTTTTCATGTGGCTGTCAGGTTAATGTTCTTAAAAGGTTCTGAATTTTCCTTCAAGGCACAGTCTCTGTGGTCATCAGAAGCCTGCTTTTATTTGTTTAACATTTGTACACAGTGCTTCTCCGCTATAACTAGCCTGGTCAACTGGATGTATCAAGTGATGGTTTCCATTGCCAGATCTTCACTTACCATCTCTCCTGAAAAATGGCTTCCTCTTCAGTCCTTGCCCTTTGCTTGTTTGGAAAAGCCTCCCCACTTTTGAAAGCTGGTCTCTTAGACCCTCCTCTGTGTCACCATCTCTGTCTCTCTACTGAGAGGGGTATGTCACCCTTTCAAACAAGCAACCTCTTTGTTTTTGTGTGATTATTTTATTTCTTCAGGTATCCTTACCTGGTTTCTATCCCTGCCCAACCTTTCAATTAAACATCTCTGATTTACAAATTATTATTGCAGGCAGGATCCTTTCTACTTCCATCTACAACCAGGAGGGACAGCAGATCCACAACGCTCTCTGCCCTTTTCCCAAAAGCAGAGAGCTTGCCTCCAGGGTGTGCTCTGACCCCAGGACTCAGGAGGGACAACTGATCCACAGCCCTCTGCACATGGATCTTACCAGAGAAGAGCAGAACTCCCAGAAGTGCTGACACAGGCTTACAGACCCACAGGAAGAACGAGCTCCAGCCAGAGACAGTAAGAACTTCTAACACTAGAGATCAACAGATGGTGAAAGGCAAACACAAGAATCTTACTAACAGAAACCAAGATTACTTGGCTTCATCAGAACTTAGTACTGCCACCACAGCAAGTCCTGGATATCCCAAAACACCAGAAAAGCAAGATTTGGATCTAAAATCATATCTCACGATGGTGATAGAGGAATTTAAGAAGGACATGAATAACTCCCATAAAGAAATACAGGAGAACACAGACAAATAGGTACAAGCTCTTAAAGAGGAAACACAAAAATCCCTTAAAGAATTACAGGAGACGCCTGGCAGTGGTGGCACACACCTTTAATCCCAGCACTTGTGAGGCAGAGGCAGGCGAGTTTCTTAGTTCAAGGCTAGCCTGGTCTATAAAGTGAGTTCTAGGATAGCCAGGGCTACACAGAGAAATGCTGTCTTGAAAAACAAAACAAAACAAAACAACAACAACAATAACAGTAAAAAGAATTACAGGAGAGAGGTGAGGAGGACCCAACATCTGTCCCAGTACTGGGAGTAACTGGAACCACCAGGAACCAGGCACACAGGAACTCTGCCAGCCCAGTGACTTGGGCTCCTTCCGGTCTGCCAGGGCTGGTGCCCTAGGCAGACTTTGGGCGCAAGCGAAAGATCCCCAGCCAGTCTCACAACACACAGAGGAAGCCCCCTCTCTCAGGTGCTCTAAGAATCCCAGGATCAGAGTTATGGAGGACACAACATTTGTCCCAATACCAGGAGTAAATGGGACCAACAGGACCCAGGCACACAGGAACTCCACCAGCCTAGTGGCTCAGGTTCCTTCTGGTCTGTCTGGGCTGGCAGGTGCCCTGAGAAGACCTTGGGCTCAAACTCTGCAGCCAGTCCCAAAAAAATCAAGAGGATGCTGCACTCCCAGGTGCTCTAACAAGCCCAGGATCACAGGATCCCAGAATCACAGGATCCCAGAGACAGCTTGACTCTGAGGAGTTCAACACAACCAGGATCACAGGAAGGACAGGCTCCAGTCAGATTTAGCAAGGGCAGGTAGCACTAGAGATAACCAGATGGGGGTGGGGTGGGAGGGCAAGCATAAGAAAATAAACAACATAAACCAAGGTTACTTGGCATCATCAGAACCCAATTCTCTCACCATAGCAAGTCCTAGACACACATCACACTGGAAAAGCAAGATTCAGATCTAAAGTCACTTCTCATGATGATAATACAGGACTTTAAGAAAGACATAAATAGCACCCTAAAGAAATACAGGAGAACACAGGTAAACAGCTAGAAGCCCTTTAAAGAGGAAACACAAAAATCCCTTAAAGAACTACAGGAAAATACAATCAAACAGGTGAAGGAAACGAACAAAACCATCCAGAATCTAAAAACGGAAATAGAAACAATAAAGAAATCAGAAAGAGAGACAACCCTGGAGATACAAAACCTAGGAAAGAAATTGGGAATCATAGATGCAAGCATTACCAACAGAATACAAGAGATAGAAGAGAGAATCTCAGGGACAGAAGACACCATAGAAAGCATTGACACAACAGTCAAAGAAAATGCAAAGAGCAAAAAGATCCTAACTCAAAACATCCAGGAAATCCAGGACACAATGAGAAGACCAAACCTAAGGATAATAGCTATAGAAGAGAGTGAAGATTCCCAACTTAAAGAGCCAGTAAATATCTTCAACAAAATTATAGAAGAAAACTTCCCTAACCTAAAGAAAGAGATGTCCATGAACATACAAGAAGCCTACAGAACTCCAAATAGACTGGACTAGAAAAGAAATTCCTCCTGTCACATAATAATAAAACACCAAATGCACTAAACAAAGAAAGAATTTTAAAAGCAGTAAGGGGAAAAAGGCAAGTAACATATAAAGGCAGGCCTATCAGAATTACACCAGACTTCTCAGAGACTATGAAAGCTAGAAGAGCCTGGGCAGATGTCATACAGACCCTACAAGAACACAAATGCCAGCTCATGTTACTATACCTAGCAAAACTCTCAATTACCATAGATGGAGAAAACAAAATATTCCATGACAAAACAAAATTTACACAATATCTTTCTACAAATCCAGCCCTATAAAGGATAATAGAAGGAAAATATCAACATAAGGAGCAAAACTACACCCTAGAAAAAGAATTACAGGAGAACACAAGTAAACAAGTGGAAGCCCTTAAAAAGAAAACACAAAAATCCCTTAAAAAATTACAGGAAAGCACAACCAAACAGGTGAAGGAATTGAACAAAACCATCCTGTACCTAAAAATGGAAGTAGTAATAGTTAAGAAATCACAAAGAGAGACAACTCTGGAGATAGAAATCCTGGGAAAGATGTCATGAACATAGATGCAAGCATCACCAACAAAATACAAGAGATAGAAGAGAGATTCTCAGGTGCAGAAGATACCACAGAAAACATTGACACAACAGACAAAGAAAACGCAAAATGCAAAAATTTCCTAACCCAAAACATCCAGGAAATCCAGGACACAATGAGAAGACCAAACCTAAGGATAATAGGTATAGAAGAGAGTGAAGACCTCCAATTTAAAGGGCCAGCATTGAAAATAAAAATTTGAAATGTTTACTCAGCTGTGCCTGGTGGTCTTGGTGATCTTGTGAGCTTGGCCTTCTGTGTGATGCCATGTGTTTGGGAGGTAAGAGGACACTTGCAAGTCTACTTCCTAAAGGCATGCCTTTTGCTTTTTTGACAGACATTTATCAGTGCTAAAATGATTGACTCTCTTCTCCCTTCCTTGCCGTTTCCAGTTATGTTTCTGCTTCTTACACTGACCTTGCCAGGGTTATCGATCTTCGCAGCTGTTTCACTTCTGTGTTCTTTGTATACCTGGCAGCGCCACTGCAACTCAAGTTTTGTGTGTGTTTTTTTTTTTTTTTTTTTTTTTTTTGAATTATAATCTAGGAAACTCATGAGTTTTCTAGGCTCTCAGCCAAAACATGGAAGAAATGGATAGGCTAGGCATTAAACTTGAAGCTTGGCTTTAATGTGAAAAGTTAATTTGCATAAGTAATTGGAATTGAAATGATCTTTTTGTGTGTAAGTGAAAATATCGTAGAAGAGATTGCATGAGCACTATATAGTTTCTTTTGGAAGGTGACTCCGTACTTGGAGCTCCCCAACTTCCTTCGATGATAAATTGAGTCTCCATGCTTCCTAGCGCTTGGATGGCTGCATGCCTGCCCCTTTGTGGCCCTTTCCTTCAGTCTCTCAGGAGAGCCATTACTCATATTTTCCATTTTTGGATACATAAGACTAAGACTTTCCTTTCTTTATTATCCAAGTGGTTTTCATTTTTCTAGGTGCAGCCAAAAGTTCTTTTCAGGACGTTCTAGAAATTCTCAATTCCAGTTCTCAGATTAAAACCTTTCCCTTATTCTAGAGGGTCCTCCCACCTCCTACCTCCTGAGGTTGCCAGTTCCCATTCTTTCTGCTGGCCCTGAGGGCTTCTGTCCTGTTTGCCCACCCCAATACCTGATCATGTTTCCCGCTTTCCCTCCCTGTATCCTCTCCCAACCAGATCCCTCCCTCCCTCTGCCTCCTGTGATTGCTCTCTTCTCCCTCCCAAGTTGGATTGAGGCATCCTCACTTTGGCCCTTTGGCTTGTTAACCTTCTTGAGTTTTGTGGATTGGGTCCTGGGTATTCTGTACATTTTTGGGTAATATCCACTTATTAGTGAGTACATACTATGCATATCCTTTTGGGTATGATTTACCTCACTCAGGATGATATTTTCTAGTTCCATCCATTTGCCTGCAAAATTCATGTTATCCTCATTTTAAATATCTGAGTAGTATTTCATTGTGTAAATGAACCACATTTTCTGTATCTACTCTTCCATTTTGGGACATCTGGGTTGTTTTCAGCTTCTGGCTATCATAAGTAAGGCCACTATGAATACAGTGGAACACATGCCCTCATGGCATGGTGGGACATCTTTTGGGAATATGCCCAAGAGTGGTATAGCTGGGTCTTTAGGTAGAACTGTTTATAATTAACTGAGGAACCTCCATATTGATTTCCAGAGCAATTGTACCAGTTTGCAGTCCCACCAGCAACGGAGGAGTGTTCTTCTTTTTCCACATCCTTGCCAGCATGTGCTGTCACCTGAGTTTTTGATCTTAGTCATTCTGATTGGTGTAGGGTCTGGCTTCTTTTGATTTGCATTTTCCTCACCACTACGGACTTGAACATTTAAATGCTTTCAGCCATTTGAGATTCCTCTGTTGTGAATTTTCTGTTTAGTTCTTTACCCCATTTTTTGACCTGGTTGTTTGATTTTTTTTGGTGGTTAGCCTCCAATGGAGGGACAGGCTATCAAGTGGAGGGATGGGGTTGCCATCCTACAGTCAAAAGCTCTGACCCAGAATTGTTTCTGTCTGAAGAAACCGCACGGGCAAAAATAGAGAAGAGCATGAAAGAAAGGAGGTTCAGTGACAGGCACAAACTGGGGTCCAGTTTGAGGGAAGGTTCTGGGGCCTGATACTGTTACTGATGCTGTGGTGTGCTTACAGATAGGAGCCTAACATGACTGCCCTCTGAGAGGTCCAATAAGAGCTAAACCTTCAGCAGATGCAGATACTAGCACCTACCCAATGGACAGAAGCTAGGGACCCCTGTGGTTGAACTGGAGAAAAACTGGAGGAAGCTGAGGGTGGCCCCCATGGGAAGATCAGTAGTCTCTACTGACCTGGACCCCTGAGATCTCTGATACTGAGCCACTAACTAGGCAGCATACATTAGCTGATCTGAGGCCCTGACACATATACAGCAGAAGACTGCCTGGTCTGGCATCAGTGAGAGAAGATGCACCTAACCCTGCAGAGACTTGAGGCCCCAGAGAATAGGGAGGTCTGGTGAAGTGGGGGTTGGGTGGGGTGGGGTGGGGACATCTCTTAGAGATAGGGTGGGGGAGGTGGTATGGGATGGAGAGTGGTTGGGGGACTGAGTGAGAGGGGGAATGAAGACTGGACTGTAAAAATGTATTAAAGAATAATAAACAAAACAACAACATCAAAACCTTTCCCTTAGATCCATCACAGTGTTTCTTCAGGTTTCAATTCTTCCTTATATCCCTTTCATCTTAAGATTTGGGTATTTGATTCAATTTGCCTCATCAAAGCTGAAACTCTTACCTGAGAATGGGTATCCATAACTTAAATGCTAATATGAATAACTATGATCCTTATTGTGTTACTGATGGGAGTGGCCTAAATTTCCCATGCCTGGCTTTTATGAATGGTTCTGATTCAGTGGCCTCTCTTCAATGAGTACATTCCCTGTGAAGGTTTAGGGATTTGTTGGGTCCCTCCCTTCTGTCTCAGCTGGAAGACACCGGAGCTTGCAACGGGAGACTCAACTCATGCCTGGTATGCCTGAAACAAAGGCTCACTACTCTGAGTTCCGCCTTCCAGAGGAAACTAGGCCTGCTGGACATCTGTTGTTGACCTCCTCCCCCACTGTGGACTGCGCCTCCAGCCACTCCCCAGTGTTGAGACCTGCAGGGTGCCCTGAGTCTCCACCTTCAGCCCAGCAGCTGACTTCCCTTTGACTTCCTCCTTGACTTTGTTCAGATTCTTCCTGACTCCTCCCAAATTCCTTATGTTATTCAAATGTCATTGTAACCTAGAGATTCAGTTTTGCTCTCTTGTATATAAATGCTGAACCCCCAAAGTAAAGGTGAGCCTTGATTGGAAACCCTCAACTTGGCTTTGTGTCCTTTTGTTCTCGAACTCTGTGTTCCAGGTCTCCTTTCTCCCTTCAGTGGAGGCAGAACCGGGTTCATGAAACTGTGGGACAGTTTCAGGGACTGAAGCAACATTCACCGTGACAGACAGGCTTTGTTCGGAGCTTGTCTTACCTGCTGTTGCAGTTAGGGCTCTATGGTATTTTCAAGATAAGGTAGACACAAGGAAGCTGAAAAATATTTTTTTAAACTCCTTCATCTGCAAATGGTTTCATAAAACTATAAAAACTATAGTCTTTTACCAAATATATCAAATATAATTACTTCTCAAACAGACATATATACATATATATATACATATATATATATGTATATATATATATGTATATATATATGTATATATATATACATATATATGTATATATGTATATATATGTATATATGTATATATATATGTATATATATATATATACACACACACACACACACACACAAGGTACATTCTTTTAGGAAATACATTTAAGAACTCTTGAGGAATTATGATTTTGCTGTATCAGTGTTTCACTAATAGGTTAAGATCAAGGCAATATATTCAATCATCAAATCCAGACACTATTGTGGATGCCAGCAAGTGCTGGATGACAGGACCCAGACAGAGCTGTCTCCTGAGAGGCTCTGACAGTGCCTGACTAATACAGAAGTAGAGGCTCACAGCTATCCATTGGACTGAGCACAGGGTCTGCAATGAAGGAGCTAGAGCTGAAGGGTTTGCAGCCTCTTAGGACAAACAACAATATGAACTAACTAGTACCCTCAGAGCTCCC
>NW_022196891.1:40246862-40263920 GCF_008632895.1 Mastomys coucha | reverse complement strand
TTTTTTGCTATGGTAGTTGCTCTTGATGTGCATGTTCAGATGTACACACCGAGAGTGCTACATCTCAAATCATCTGCCTCTGTGTTCCTCTTTTGGTTCTAGTGTTTCTCTATGTGGGAAGCAACTTCTATTAGAATAGCCTGTGATGTATGTGACATCCTTGCCTGAGCTTTCTTTGAAGAGTGCGGATCTTAGGTTTAGTGTCACTGAGCATGAATCTGCCCTACATTTAATAAGATTGCAGAATCAGGAGCACCTCAGGATTAATTCCATCTTATATGGGGAATTTCTCTTATTTATTTTCTTCTGTAATGAAAGGTAACTGAAGAAACATCATCTAAATTTGTCTTAAAGTAGTGGTTGGAGAATATGGTCAAAGAGCTTTAGTGGAAGTCGATCATCAATGGGAGGAGAGGCCCGTGGCCCTGTGAAGGTTCTGTGCCCCAGTGTAGGGGAATACCAGGGCCAATAAGTGGGCGGGGGTGGGGTGGCAAGCATGGGGATGGGGGAGGCAACAGAGGTTTGTTCTTGTTGTTTTTGTTTGTTTGTTGGAGGGGAAACTGGGAAAGGAGAAATCATATGACATGTAAATAAAGAAAATATCTAATAAAAAATAAAAGAGCTTTGTTGGCTGAAAAGGTTTTCAAGATGCCGTTGTTTGTATGTAATGTGGTATGAGACTATGAACCCATGCTGATACAGGAATAGATCTATTTCAGTCACTGTGGCAGGGTAGCTGAAGGCCATGGCAGAGACCCTGACATTCCTGAATGCAGGGTTGGAAGGACTTAGATGCTTAGGTTGTGTTCCTCTCTCTGACTTTAGATTTGAGGCCCACCGCAGTCCAAAGTCCCGGGGATTGAAGTTAGGTTTGGGTCTTCATATTGAGGTGATCACTTATTTAGGTTAGACATGGAAAATTTTGTCACTTCTGTTGCTCTTGTTGGTCCTCTTGTGCAAAATGGAAATGGTAAAGGCTTTGTAAGAATTAAATTATGATATAATGTAATAATTAATAGTTTTTGTCTTTGATGAAAGACTTTAATCTAGATGAAGTGGTATAAAACAGACTAGTAGATTTTTAAGTAGTAGATTGCAATGTCCTTCAGTGTAATGGGAGGGTTCTGTTTGTCTAAATGGAGTAATTTAGTTGGTCTTTGTACTGCCACACACATGAGAAGACCACATTCATCTAGTCAGCCATAGGGATGTTGCCAGGATGTTAGGGACAGGAGAGACCTACTCTAACCTCAGTTCATGGAGACTTGCTCTAGACTTTGTCCTCCCAATTGGTCTAACTTCTTGTAGGTTTTTGATATCTGTTCACATAAAGGACTGTCTCCAAGCCCTAAAATTATTCAGTTTATTTCATTATTCCTGACATCTTGATTTGAAGAATATAATGGACTCCTGATATCCATATTTCTAGGTAAATGGAGAGGTTCCTCAGTGCTCGAGTCAATAGTCTAGCTCTCTTGGCAACTTCATGCGCAAGGCTGTTGATTTTCAATGTTGTAGTTTTATGTTTGGCACGGTTACTAGGTCTATAACTATATATCTAAGCCTGTATCTGTTTTCTATGGACTTAAAAACCTATCCTTTTCAGCCTGCAGAGTACATTCACTGGCCTCAACACACTGGGAGTCTTGTGGTAAGTCATGTCTTTCTACTGAGTTTCTGTTTTGTAGTATGAGACTCTCACTGGGTTTTCACCAAGTTTAGTTACTGATATTTACACAATATGATGTTTAAATTATTGGTACTTATGGGAGAGATGAAGTTTAGTCCATCTTCCTTTATAACTGAAATATCTTTAAAAATGTGTTTACTAATATCTTAAACATTATATGATCTCATGAATTATGTCATAACTTCTCTGCTAAAATATTCCCTTCAAAGCTTTGTCTAACTTTAGTTGTAAAATCATTGATTTGATTATTTCAGTTACAGAATTTAAATTCAAACATGACAGGTCTTGGATACACTATAGAGCTAGTTAGATTTTATGTCCTATGAATGAGGGAGGCTCATGCAAGAAAAGATTTCTATCAAAATACTTCATCATTCAGTGTTCCAACAAGAAACATCATTCACACAAGTGGGCCGATTAAGGAAAATGTGCTGCAGATACCAGAAGAATGTTGAGACAAAGAATTAACAAGTAATGTGAAGATAATCTGGGGCCACTAACACTGGGAACTGCCTGGCCCCTAGTCTTCCCTTGGGAGAGACCTGCAAGCAACCTCAGTTGTACAGAGCACCCGATAAATGTAGCTGTGTCATGGGGAGGAAGGGTAGGTAGAGCAACCAGTGTAATTGACACAAAGGCTTGTTATGATTATTATTAAGCTGCAAGCCTAGGTGGGCGTGTTCTGAACCATTTGAAGTCTCCAAGGTTGCTAATACTCAGACAAATGCCCTGTTACTTGCCAATATGGTTTTGCCCTGATTCACCCGGGTTCATGTGTGTCCTCATGTCTGCTCTCTCGGAGATCTCAGAGCAAATCCTCCTGGTCTCTCTCTATGTAGTCTCTCTACATTCTATCTTCTTGGTCCTTCTCCTACTTCTTTCTCTACCTGGGACCTCTGGTGGGGACCAGATGTCCAGCCTTTCCATGTCCTCTGTGCAGTCACAGGCTGAATAGCTCTTTATTTACCAATCAGAGATAATTGGGGAACATTCATTGAACAACATTGTTTTAGTCAGGGTTTCTATTCCTGCACAAATATCATGACCATGAAGCAAGTTGGGGAGGAAAGGGTTTATTTGGCTTACTTCCGCATTGCTGTTTCATCACCAAAGGAAGCCAGGACTGGAACTCAAGCAGGTCAGGAAGCAGGAGCTGATGGCCAAAGCTATGGAGTGATGTTCCTTACTGGCTTGCTTCCCCTGGCTTGCTCAGCCTGCTCTCTTATAGAACCCAAGACTTCCAGCCCAGGGATGGCACCACCCACAAGGGGCCCACCCTGCTTGATCACCAATTGAGAAAATGCCCCACAGCTGGATTTCATGGAGGTATTTCCTCAAAGGAGGCTCCTTTCTCTGTGATAACTCTAGCCTGTGTCAAGTTGACACACAAAACCAGCCAGTACAGAGCCTCTTTCCCAAAATAGCATCCCTTTAGTCCAGTAACCCAAAGTCATCAAAAATATAGATTGATTTAATTAATCAACTTCTTTTTTATTTAGGTCGGTTCTCCTTTGACCTCTGTCATAGAGGATTTGTAATATCATCATAACCACTGAATTTATAACCACTTTATTTTGATAATTAAAACAATTTTAAATTATTATTATTATTTATTGAGAGAGGGTTTTTTTTTTTTAAATATAGCCTGAACTCACCTGGATTTGTTTGTAGATTAAGTTAGTCTGATTCATAAGGCATCTAACTATTTTTGCTTTTGTCTCGTAAACATTGAGATCAAAGACCTGGATTTATTTATTCATCTATGTATGCTTAAAAGCATTTATATTAATTTCCATTTATTTCTTCCTTCTTTAAAAATTAATATTTTTTCTTTTCTTTTTTATTAGATATTTTCTTTATTTACATTTCAAATGCTATCACTTTTCCCGGTTTCCCCTCCTTAAAAAAAAACTCTATTCCCTTCCCTTCCCCCTGCTCACCATAATTTTTCTATTGATAATCTGGAGTTATTATTGTGTTTTATTTGGGCTGATCTTAACTCTAATTGGCCAGGCCTCAGGGCCCTTGAGAATATACCCTTGGTAGAAGATCTATTGGCATTTGCTGGGCATGGACTAAAGGAAAATATGTGAAGATATTTGGTAATATGACAATCAGGTAAGTTTGAAAATATTAATTTGAAAGCACATAGAAATATTTCAATTTACATTCCAATAGAATATTTGACTATTCAATATCTGAAAATAGAAGCTTTCAAAATAAAGTTCTTTGACAAGCTTTGTAATGTAGAGCTTTTGTTTAAAAGTATTAAGTAACTGTGAAACCATAACTGGGGACTAAAGTTAATTACTGAGTAGGAGTCAGTAGGAGTACAGGTATAATGGAGACAATATAGATAAGCCCCATATTTGTACTTTGCTTTAGCTCCTAGACATAGAGCCAAGTACTATTATACTCTGTGGGACCCTTAGGCTGGTGTATCTGATACCAATTTAGCAATATTTTGCCAGAAGTTCTGAGTTGTGGTATTACTTGGTATGCCTTTTTTGGTTATTAGAGTCTCCAGCTTTTGTTTGGGGATTTGTTGTGTTGATACAACTATATGTACTACTATGAAGGTTACTTTACAATCAGCAAACAGCAAAGGTGACAAGATAAGACCTAACACCCCTATGTTCCTAAGTGCAGCAGGAAATGTCACACCTGCTCAAGTGTTGATGATACAGAGCTGTGGATAAAAGAGAGGCACACGTCCATGGGTCTTCTTTACTTTTTGCTTAGCATGAACATATATACACATTTAAAGATTTAATTTATTTTTGTGTATATGGATGTTTTGCAGGCATGGTGTGTATGCACACGATGTATATGCTTGATAAATTGAGGATGTCATAAGAAGGCATTGAATTCTCTGGAGCAGAAGGTACAGATAGCTGTGAGTTGCAGTGTGGGTGCAGGAAATGGAAACTAGGTCTTCTCCAAGAGCAGTAAGTGCTTATAGTACTGAGCCATCTCTCCAGCCCTGACAAGGCAAGTCTTCTAAATCACTTTGGATTCTTTTTAATCAATATGATCTCTAAAATTATTCACAAAAATTCCAAAGATGCAATTTCCTACTGAGGGTATTAACTAGGATATCCTGTGCATCCTGAAGGCAAATCTAAAGTATTATTTTAATGAATTTTTTTAGTACCATGCATTGTACAGCCTTGTAACCGCAAACCTATTATGGCTCCAAGTGACTAGTATAAAGAAGTAAACAGCCATCTTTGATGTGTGTTGGTTAAAAACCATATGACTTAGCATTCATCATTTATAATTGTACTAGTGCTCTAGTCCAAAGGAATGTGATTTGGAAATAGAGAAAAGCAGGGATCTACTAAAGTGATCTTTAGAAAGAGGAATGAATAATTCAAATTTATAAAAAAAAACAGTCTATAAATTCTGAACATAGTAAAAGAAAGCAGGTACCCTCGTGTTGTTTTTAGTCTATAGCCACTGGCAAATGCCACCTTTTCTTTTGACCTCTCTCCATGCTTGTGTGCATCTGGTCTATTCATAGCTCTGTATCATCAACACTCGAGCAGGTGTGATATCTCCTGCTGCACTTAGGGAGGCAGGGTTGTATTTAAGAGTGCAGGCACAGCTGCACATGCTCTTAAATGAAGACTAAAATCTATGGTATAAATCACCCACGGAACAGTGCGCCATTAGTTCTTGAGGCCAGTTTGAGGCCCAATAAAATTTCTTAACTCCTATCAGGTATAGTATAAAATACTGAAATTTATTTTGATCATATAGTAAATCACACAGGCCCCAGAATGGTTACAAATTAAGCAATAGCAATGCAGAAGACGGACTTCCTGGTAGCAGGAGACATTGTTAGGTTTTCCTTTTTATATTTGTATTGTAGTATAGACATAAAATTGTTGGAGACATGGTTCTCAGTGATTTTTAAAAAAAAAGAAAGTAGAATGAAATCTGTAATATCATATAAAAGTTCCTATAAGGCTTTTTCTGCTGATTCTAGGATAGTCTCACTGATGTGAGATGGTGTTCAGTGCCTGGTTTGTGGGTTCCTCATGCTGTTCTGCAGCGGGTGGTTTCCTGGGAGAACTGCCACATCGAAGCTTAACCCTCCTGAGAGAAAATGATGCACTCCTTGTCATTAATTTTCAGTGACAGGGATGTGTGTGTGTGTGTGTGTGTGTGTGTGTGTGACAGAGACAGAGGGGGGGCTATAAATTTCTGCTAATTTTTAAGGGAATTGAGTTTCTGGCACTATTACTATATAACACAAAGTGATGCGGGCTTAGAGAAAAAGTATCATGTAATTACCTCTTTTCTATAGCTCTTGTCTTTCTGATCTTTAAACACCTACTGTAGGTTTTTGCTTTTTGACTGAAATTGATACTGAAGTTTTCACATTAAATCTATTTTATAAATATCCTATAGTAGATATTATTTCATATTATCTATTATCTAGTATATAATAGGTAATATTTCATATTATATCTATTTTATAAATATCTTATAGTAAATATTTTCATATCTATTATAGGTTGTAAGAGTTGTCACTGATGGGTATCTTGGTTTAAAGGCTTGTTATGGGAAAAATATGTGTGGAATTTTACCAGACTCACCTGCTTGGATTTTTGGAGGACTTCCAGGCTTGGTGGGATTCAGTTTAGGGTCTTTAGTACATACACTTGGTCACACAAAGATAGAAGAGGAAAGAAGCTAACCATCTAAATTACACCTTGAAGTAAAAAGACAGCATGTTCCCATCCCAGCAAGCATATCTTCTCTTGGCCCCCACTGATGCTGCCTTAGCAGAGAGGCAAAGGCCGGAATAGCGATCAATGAGCAAAATCAGGTGTTAATTTAAGGAAGAAAGGTTGTGAAACAAACCCCATCCCGCAGGAGTGTCTTGCTCTCCTGCTCAGTGCAGTTCAAGGTGGACACATTCTAGCCCCTCCTTGAATTCATTTTTGGGAGTTAGTGCCAATAGCAGAGCCCTGTGCCCAAGAACACCGAGTTTCATGTCGAAATAATGCATGATAGGAAAGTAAACCTGTGTGAGGGAAATAAAAATCCTTCCTGGGAAAAAAGGAATCATTCCTCTAAGTTATTAAAGTTTTCAGACTCCAAGGTTTTTGATAAGCTTATTTAAAAAAACAATCTATGGAGGAAAAATTGGCAGCTTAAAAATGCTGACAACATTTAAAAACAAGCAAGAAATACTTCATTCCTCAAGGACTCCCTCCCTCCCCTCCCAAATAGTTTGATTTTTCCTCTCTATTTATCTCCTTTGTCTTTTGATGAAAGGAAAGGAATCCTTTGAGAGGACAATTTTGAGGTCTTAATCCATACTTCTCTCCAGTTTATCTTTTACATTCAAAACAAACACCTTTAAAAGAATCCTTTTCGGTCTGAGAGTGCTAAGCTTAGGCATCAGCAGCTAATTAGCTTCACATCTGGGGTGGGAGTTGTCGATGAACTCATTCTCCTGAATATTTATTAAATCATTTGTAAGGAAAAGGTTGTTTCCTGAGAAGTGCAGCCTATTGAACATTCTTATATCACATCACTTGAATGAAAGGGTTGTGTATGTCGGCCCATCTAACACCTGCTGGGTAGTATAGATCGGAATAATAAAACCCAGTGTGTGTATTGTAATGAGAGCATACCATATTGATCTCATGCTAAATGTTGCTTTTCATTTAAACATCTTAATTGACCTCTTTTGAAGTTGCAAAATCTCATACCAGTTCTACTGTTCTTTAATCTCTTAAGTTCCTTTTGTCATCTGGTCCCTGTGTGCTATCCATTGCTAGAAGGCATGCTCCTTTTGTTGTAGAGACCATGTAAGGGGAATGAATTGGGGCATAATCTTGAATTCACTTCAGGTGAGAATATGTGCTCTTTTACAGAGCCTTTTCCCGCAAAGAGTTTCAGAGTGTCTCCTTTACCATCACCTCTTCCTGAACCATCTTCCTCAATGTCAACTCCTGTACTCTTCTTGCTGCTGGTTCGCCAGCAAATGCACCACCCCTCTGGTGTTACCTCTTGCATGTTCTCATACCACATCTATCAATGCTGCTGTCTTCCTCCTGGCCCTGCCAGCTGCCTTCACAGCATTGCCAGAACTGTTGTTGGCATGGAATTTGCTGCTCTTTCTCATAGAGAGGGAAAAGCTTTCTCTCTTTCTCTAACTTCAACAGAAGGACAGAAATTAAATAAAAGCCCCAAGCTAAGAATACTGCTCTCAGACACTGCAAAGAGCTGAATTCTTCTTCCTGATTTGGGAAAAATCTCAGGTGTTTCCATTCTCCTGCTGCTTGGTTTTCCATCATTCTGCTTTCTCATCATCCCGGGGAAATTGGGGAGGAGGTATGAGTACTGGGAATGAGGATTTATAAAAGGAACTTTACAGTCATTGAAATTTGATGAATACAACGGCACTTGAAGTGAAAGTTGTCGGAAGTAGTCCTCCAGGGTATCTGGGACAGCCTTTGCTCAGGTAAAGCCATTGCTTTGTATAGGAGTGGGAAACCGAAAATAAAGGTGAAGTCTCTGCGTAGGGTGAAGATGATTTGATATTAACAACAGTGGAAACATAAAAGCGGGGCATGTAGTGCTACAGGAGAGTCTGAATTTGAAGTGTTTTGGGGTTTATGTGGTAAAAAGGGTAAAATCGTCCAGGAGGAAGCAGATAATTCATAAAGAGGCCAGCATGAAGATGTAGCTTCACTGGAGCTGACAGGAAAGACTAAGCATGGTGAGACTATCACTCTAAGGAGGACAGAATGAGAAAAGCTGCATTGGGAATACAGTAGGAAGACATGGAAGGAGGAGGAAGACATGCTGGTAGAAGAGTCAGAATGATGGATAGAGGATGTACACGAGGCTACAGAAAGAATGAAAGCAAGATAGGGCTGCTCTCACATTTACAAATCAAGAATAGTGAGACCTTGAATGACAACCGGACTTGATTATTCAAATGTCACAGTTTGCTTGATGAGAGCAATTTTATTAAAATGATGCTGATCAAACTTATAACAGTCTAGAAGCTGAGCTGGTTCCAGATTCCACCCAGTATGCCATGATGTTTTCTCACAATAGGCCTTACAGTGTTTTTTCAGTATGTATGCTAAAGTTTTAATCATACATGATGAGCACTTTCATTACATTGTTTTTCACAGGAGAAAATTAGATGCTGAATTTAAATAACACCAGAGATTTCTTTAAATATTTATATAAACAACTAAAATTTGATGACATTAATGATAGATATTTACTTCAATTGATACAGAAAACATTTTTGATAAATACTGGTCAATGACCCATGTACAATAAATACAATAATATAGACTTTCATTCTTTACATAGATAGTTCTAAATATGGTGATTATCTCTGGGTACTGAAGTATCAGCTTAGATTTTGTTTTATTTATTTATTTATTTATTTATTTATTTATTTATTTATTTTGCATTTTATAACTCCATGAAAATACAGTTACTAGTATACTTTTTCAAAAGGGAAATAAATGTAGGAAAAGATACAAAGGAGACAGAGTGACTTCAGGGTGAGTTCCAGGTTTCAGAAAGGATTTTGGGCTGGGGAAGTAGATATGGATTTAGTCTAGAAGTCTAGAGTGAGGATGAAATTTATGGCTCAGCTGAGAAATAACTTAATGAAGCAAGGCTCTGGCAAGGGTAGGTTTCATTCTAAATAGAGATTAAATCCTTCTTTTTTTGAAAAATCTGGAATCTTCTTTGGAAAGTAGAATTTCATTGAAGTCCTAAGTTCATAGTGAGAGGGAGTTATGTGGGAACTTGGGAGAAAAATTGGATAATAATTACAGAAAACAATTTAGGGACAGTGTTAGTGACCCAGAAGTGAGTAGATAGCCTGAATTTGCAGCCTCACAAACATCTTTTAAAAATCCTTGTTATGAGTTAGTAGGTTTAAAGCCAGCCTTTTGCTTTTATCTCAACCCCTCATCTCTGTCAGCCTTAGTGTTGAGAAAAGTGACAGAACATTTCTGTCCTAATCATGAATGATATTGAGCTGCTATTGATCCGAGCAGTGTTGAGGAATAAAATAATTCCTTGCCAAAGCTGGTTGGAAGCACAGGCAGTTACTCAAGTACAGAAACCAACTGTGTCATCACAAAATGCTCATTCAAGGACATCAACACATCAGTCCTGATGGCAGGTATTTTATTAGGCTACTAACTTCTTCAAATCGTCTGCAGCTTTAAAAATCAAACTTGCTTGACTGAGTTTTCTAGCCCTCTAGCTTCCCTACATACTTGCAACATTTTTACTAGCTTGAATTAGGGCCAGCTTGGCTTGGCCTTATGAGTCTGGAAGAACTGATAGGAAACAGTGTTTCTTCGGTCTTCCTTAATGGATTCAGGTTAGGTGTTCACTGTGGAGATTTTCTGTATTTCTGAGTTCAATGGTAAAAAATTAAGCAGATCTCAACATATTGATAGGAAGTTAATCAGCTGCCAGTACACACTTTCATTTCCTGTCGGTTCCTAATGCTCAGAGATGCTTTGCAAGAGGTACTGCTGTCTGGAAGCGTGGAGACTGATTGTTGAAAGCTCATTCTGTATTGTAAATGGAAAGGGGGCTGAGGAGGAAGCATAAAGATTAAAGAGAAGATGGAATGACTTTTTTTTTTTTCATTCTGTCAAATGACTGTTTATATTGGGCAATACTGCAGGCTTATAGGTTTGGCTGGGATGTTCTTGAAATCAGAGGAACCATTTAATATATAATACAGAATAGTACTGGCAAGTAATTTATAAAAGTGAAAACATTTCATATCTGCTTTTTTACAGAACAAGTTTCTCACTTCCAAGACAGGGTTGTTGCTCAGATCTGGGAAATGGGAAGTGCTGAAACTTTATATTCAATAAATTAAAAATATCAGAAATGTCAGTTCAGTGTGCTCTGGTGTTCCTAGTTACATGTAATAAATGGAAGATGCATTTATTTGTGACTTTATAATCTTTAATTTCTGGTTATATTCTGTCAGTGAGATAATTAAAATGTTTGGCCCCTTTAATTTTGGAAGTGTATATTATCTCTGCCTGTTATTTTGGACTTGGAGAACAAAATATGCCACACACACACACACACACACACACACACACACACACTCACACACACGGTTCTCAATTTTTAAAGTAAGATTTAGTAATACAAATGGTACAATTTCCCTTTCAATATTGGTCACTTGATGGCTAGACTATGTATTGTCAAGGGTGACTGAACTAAGTAGGACAGGCAGGTTCTTTGGGGATAGTGGTGCTTCCATTATCTTAGACTTTGCTACTTGTTTGCTTTGTAATTTTTCTAAGGATGACCATGAAGAAGGAATAGGAGGCAGTAAAGTGATGCAACATAGACTCCTGGGGTCTATGGGGACATGTCCTTGAGTAATGATTGATCTGGGAGGGTCCAGGTCCCAGCCCACTGTGGCCAATGCCATCCCTGGGCAGGCCTTATAAGTATAAAAAAGTGTAATAAAGCAAGATGATCAAGGCAGTAACTAGTATTCCTTCATGGTTTGTGTTTTGGTTCCTATTTCTTTTCCTACCTGGATTCCCTCAATGACAGACTATATAGAGAGCCTTCTGGTTTCAGTCTCTGCCTGTAGCAGCAGATCCTCTGCTATAGGACTCCATTCCAAAATAGTGCCAGGAGGGAGCAAGCCTCCCAGGAGTGTGGACAGGTCGGTGAATGCCGGTAGGACCACCACTGCTGCTCAGAGGAACCAGCCTTAAACCCTCAGGACACAGGAACTGAGGGGCTGCCAGTGACAGGAGTCTTCCGGTCTCCATCTGTGCCCAGGACTGATCCTGTGCCACAGAGCTACACACACACATACTGCTAGGAAATAGCAGTCTTCTAGGAGTGCCTACATACCTTTGAGCAGAGGTAAGACCACCACTTCTCTTCAAATTCCTGGCCCAAGAGGGACCCTCCTGGAGCCATCAGGACACAGGAACCAAGGATCAGCTGAGAACAGAATCCTTCTAATTTCCCAGAGCTGACCCTGTACCATGGCTCTACATATCCAAATTCTTCCTGGAGAGAACTGGTCTCCCAGGAATACTGACACACAGGCTTGCAGGAGGGACAAGCCAAAGTTAGAGACAGCAAGACCAGCCAACATCAGAGATAACCAGATGGTGAAAGGCGAGCATAAGAACATAAGGAACAGAAACCAAGAGTACTTAGCATCATGAGAACCTAGTACTCCCACCACGGAAAACCCTGGTTACCTACCAGAAAAGCAAGACTCTGATTTAAAATCACATCTCATGATAATGATAATAGAGGAATTTAAGGACATAAATAACTCCCTTAAAGAAATACAAGAGGAAACAGGTAGACAGCTAGAAGCACTTAAAGAGGAAATACAAAAATCCCTTAAAGAACTACAGGAAAACACAATAAAAAAGGTGAAGGAAATGAACAAAACCATTCAGGATCTAAAACTGGAAATAGAAACAATAAAGAAATCACAAAGGGAGACAACCCTGGGGTTAGAAAACCTAGAAAAGAGATCAGGAGTCATAGATGAGAGCATCACCAACAGAATACAAGAGATAGAAGAGAGAATCTCAGGGGCAGAAGACACCATAGAAAACATTGACACAACAGTCAAAGAAAATGCAAAAGGTAAAAAGTTCCTAACCCAAAACATCCAGGAAATCCAGGACACAATGAGACAATCAAAGCTAAAGATAATAGATATAGAAGAAAGTGAGGATTCTCAACTTAAAGGGCTAGTAAGTATCTTCAACAAAATTACAGAAGAAAACTTCCCTAACCTAAAGAAAGAGATGCCCATGAACATACAAGAAGCCTACAGAACTCCACATAGACTGGACCAGAAAAGAAATTCCTCCTGTCATATAATAATAAAAACACCAAATGCACTAAACAAAGAAAGAATTTTAAAAGCATTAAGGGAAAAAGGTCATGTAACCTATAAAGGCAGACCTATCAGAATTATACCAGACTTCTTACCAGAGACTATGAAAGCTAGAAGATCCTGGGCAGATGTCATACAGACCCTCAGAGAACACAAATGCCAGCCCAGGCTACTATACCCAGCAAAACTCCCAATTACCATAGATGGAAAGAACAAGATATTCCATGATGAAACAAAATTTACATAATATCTTTCTACAAATCCAGCCCTACAAAGGATAATAGATGGTAAATGCCAACATAAGGAGGGAACCTACACCCTAGAAAAAGTGAACTAATCTTCTTTCAACAACTCAAAAGAAGATAACCATACAAACATAAAAATAAAAAATAACAGGGAGCAACAATCACTATTTCTTAATATCTCAACATCAATAGACTCAATTCCCCAATAAAAAGTCATAGACTAACAGACTGGATATGTAAACAAGACCCAGCATTTTGCTGCATACAAGAACATACCTTAGTGTCAAAGAAAAAAAACTACCTAACAGTAAAGGGCTGGAAAACAATTTTCCAAGCAAATGGTCCCAAGAAACAAGTGAGAGTAGCCATTCTAATATTGGATAAAATTGACTTTCAACCAAAAGTCATCAAAAAAGATAAGGAAGGACACTTCATATTCATTAAAGGAAAGAATCTACCAAGAAGAACTCTCAATTTTGAACATCTATACTCCAAATGAAAAAAAAAAACTTTACTAAAGGTAAAAGCACATATTGCACCTCACACAATAATTGTGGGGGAACTCAACACTCCACTCACAGCAATGGACTGAACATGGAAACACAAACTAAACAGAGACACAGTGAAACTAACAGAAGTTTTGGACCAAATGGATTTAAAAGATATTTATAGAACAATTCATCCTAAATCAAGAGAATATACCTTCTCAGCCTCTCATGGTACCTTCTCCAAAATTGACCATATAATCGGTCAAAAATCATACATCAACAGATAATTAGAAGATTGAAATAATCCCATGCTTCCTATCAGATCACTATGGATTAAGGCTGGTCTTCAATAGCAACAAAAACAACAGAAAGTCCACATACACATGGAAGCTGAACAACTCTCTACTCAGTGATAACTTGGTCAAGGAAGAAATAAAGAAAGAAATTAACGGCTTTTTAGAATTAAATGAAAATGAAGATATAACATACCCAAACTTATGGGACACAATGAAAGCAGTCCTAAGAGGAAAACTAATAGCTTTAAGTGCCTCCAAAAAGAAACTGGAGAGAGCATATACTAGCAGTTTAACAACATACTTGAAAGCTTTAGAGCAAAAAAGAAGCGAAGCAAATATACCCAAGAGGAGTAGATGGCAGGAAATAATCAAACTCAAGGCTGAAATCAACCAAGTAGAAACAAAAAGAACTATACAAAGAATCAACAAAACTAAGAGCTGGTTCTTTGAGAAAATCAACAAGATAGATAAACCAGACTAACCAGACTAACCAGAGGGCACAATGACAGTACCCAAACTGATAAAATCAGAAATGAAAAAGGAGATATAACAACAGAAACTGAGGAAATCCAAAAAAATCATCAGATCCTTCTACAATAGCCTAAACCCAACAAAACTTGGATGAAATGGACAACTTTCTAGATAGATACCAGGTACCAAAGATAAATCAGTGTCAGGCAGACAATCTAAATAGTTCCTTGTCCTCTAAAGAAATAAAAACAGTCAATAATAGTCTCCCAACCAAAAAAAGCCCAGGACTAGATGGGTTTTGTGCAGCTTTACCAGACCTTCAAAGAAGACCTAATACCAATACTCCTCAAACTATTCCACAAAATAGGAACAGTAGGTACTCTACCCAATTTGTTCTATGAAGTTACAATTACCCTGATACCTAAACCACACAAAGATCTAACAAAGAAAGAAAACTTCAGAACAACTTCTCTTATGAATATCAATGCAAAAATACTCAATAAAATTCTTGCAAACTGAATCCAAGAACACATCAAAAGGATCATCCACCATGATCAAGTAGGCTTCATCCCAGGGATGCAGGGATGGTTCAATATTTGGAAATCCATCTACGTAATTCACTATATAAACAAAGTCAAAGAAAAAAAACATATGATCATCTCCTTAGATACTGAGAAAGCATTTGACAAAATCATGATAAAAGTCTTGGAAAGATCAGGAATTCAAGGCCCATACCTAAACATAGTAAAAGCAATGTACAGCAAACCAGTAGCCAACATCAAACTAAATGGAGAGAAACTTGATGCAATCCCAGTAAGATCAGGGACTAGGCAAAGCTGCCCACTCTTTCCCTACCTATTCAAGATTGTACTTGAAATCCTAGCCAGAGCAATTAGAAAACAAAAGGAGATCAAAGGGATACAAATTGGAAAGGAAGAAGTCAAATTATCACTATTTGCAGATGATATTATCATATCATCTTAAGTGACCCTAAAAATTCCACCAGAGAGCTCCTAAACCTAATAACCAATTTCAGCAAAGTATCTAAATATAAAATTAACTCAAGCAAATCAGTGGCCTTCCTCTACACAAAGGATAAAGAGGCTGAGAAAGAAATTAGGGAAACAATACCCTTCACAATAGTCACATGTAGGATGCCGTCCCGCAGCTCCTACTTGCGTGGGGTTCCACGAACCGAGGATTTGGAAACCTGCAATGGGTGGTAGAGAAAAGAGACAGACGCCAGGAGAATGGGTCTCATCAAGGCGCAACTTTACTTAGTGAACACGGAATATATATACTTAGATAAGCACAGGCATGCATTTTACATTCAGGTGAGAACAGACATTCGGCAGGATCAAAGCTAAAACTCTAACACAAAGGATTCCAGGACGGGATAGAGAGATCAAAGGTTCACGGCTTCCTAGGGACCTGGTATCTGGTCCTTGAGTCATTTACATAGGCTCCAAACCCCCAGCGAGCTAAGTCTCTGGTTTCGGTTTTGAGTTCTTCCAAGAACACAGCAGGGCCACCACATATTCACCCTAACTGTATAAATTTATAAAGGGGAAATGCGATACGATCCTGACACGCATACATTGCGAAGTGGTGCGACACACCTTCTCAGTCACAAATAATATAAAATACCTTGGTGTAACTCTAACTAAGCCAGTAAAAGATTTGTTTGACAAGAACTTCAAGTCTCTGAAGAAGGAAATCGAAGGAGATCTCAGAAGATGGAAAGATCTCCCATGCTCATTGATTGGCAGGATTAATATAGTAAAAATGCCCATCTTGCCAAAAGCAATCTACAGATTCAATGCAATCCCCATCCTAATTCCAACTCAATTCTTCACAGACTTAGAACAATTTGCAAATTCATCTAGAATAACAAAAATCCCAGGATAGAGAAAACTATTTTCAACAATAAAACTTCTGGGGGAATCACCATCCCTGACCTCAAGCTATATTACAGAACAATAGTGATAAAAACTGCATAATATTGCTACAGTGATAGGCAGGTAGATCAATGGAATAGAATTGAAGACCCAGAAACGAACCCACACACCTATGGTCACTTGATCTTTGAGAAAGCAGCTAAAACCATCCAGTGGAAAAAAGACAGCATTTTCAACAAATGGAGCTGTTTCAACTGGCAGTCAACAGGTAAAAGAATGCAAATTGATCTATTCTTATCTTCTTGTACAAATTACTAAGTCCAAGTGAATCAAAGACCTCCACATAAAACCAGATACACTGAAACTAATAGAAAAGAAAGTGGGGAAGAGCCTCAAGGACGTGGGTGCAGGGGAAAATTTCCTCAAGAAAACACCAATAGCTTATGCTCTAAGATCAAGAATTGACAAATGGGATCTCATAAAATTGCAAAGCTTCTGTAAGGCAAAAGACACTGTCAATAGGACAAAATGGCAACCAACAAATTGTGAAAAGATCTTTACATCTGATAGAGGGCTAGTATCCAATGAACACAAAGAACTCAAGAAGATAGACTCCAGAGAACCAAATAACCCTAGTAAAAATGGGGTACAGAGTTAAGCAAAGAATTCTCAACTGAGGAATACTGAATGGCTGAGAAGCACCAAAAGAAATGTTGAACATACTTAGTCATCAGGGAAATGCAAATCAAAACAACCCTGAGACTCCACCTCATACCAGTCAGAATGGCTAAGATCAAAAACTCAGGTGACAACAGCATGAAGAATTTTGTTTTGAAATGGAATATCTTGTTTTCTTCATCTATGGTAATTGAGAGTTTTGCTGGGTATAGTAACCTGGGCTGGCATTTGTGTTCTTGTAGGGTCTGAATGACATCTGTCCAGGATCTTCTAGCTTTTATAGTCTCTGGTGAGAAGACTAGTGTAATTCTGATAGGCCTGCCTTTATATGTTACTTAATCTTTTTCCCTTACTGCTTTTAAAATTCTTTC
>NW_022196891.1:40242939-40246524 GCF_008632895.1 Mastomys coucha | reverse complement strand
GTTTTGTTCATTTCCTTCACCTGTTTGATTGTGTTTTCTTGTAGTTCTTTAAGGGATTTTTGTGTTTCATCTTTAAGGGCTTCTTGCTGTTTACCTGTGTTCTGTATTTCTTTGAGGGAGTTATTTACGTCTTTCTTAAAGTCCTGTATCGTCATCGTGAGAAGTGATTTTAGATCTGAATCTTGTTTCTCCAGTGTGATGGTGTGTCCAGGACTTGCTATGGTGGGAGAACTGGGTTCTGATGATGCCAAGTAACCTAGGTTTCTGTTCCTTATGTTCTGAAGCCTGCCTTCCACCATCTGATTATCTCTAGTGCTACCTACCCTGGCTAAATCTGACTTGGGCCTGTCCTTCCTGTGATCCTGGTTGTGTCAGAACTCCTCAGAATCAAGCTGTCTCTGGGATCCTGTGATTCTGTGATCCTATGATCCTGGGCTTGTTAGAGTGCCTGGGAGTGGAGCTTCCTCTGTGTGTTGTGGTTCTGGCTGTGGAGTTTGTGACTACAGTCTGCTCAGGGCACCAGCTCAGACAGAATGGAAGGAACCCACGCCACTGGGCTGGTGGAGTTCCTTTGTGCCTGGGTCCTGCTGGTACCAGTTACTCTCGGTGTTGGGACAGATGTTTTGTCCTCCTCATCTCTGATCCTCTGATCCTCCCATTCCAACCACTTTTACTTAATCTTAAAAGGCAAAACTTTTAATTTGTAGAAAAGGCAGTATCTTTTAGTCCACGGGTTCATTATATGAAGCATCCAAATATTAACCATAGGGATATAGGGAAGACTTGGTCTAAGGACTCTTAACAGGATTCATGGATATACTAAGTGAAAATATTATTCATTAAAATTTGGGAAAACTTCATGGTATAGTCATTGATGCATTCTAGTTCTTTGGGATAGATAAGAGGAAGCAAGTCTGATGGAATGGTGATGAAGTATATAGCAATGGCATGAATGTCAGTATAAAAGTAACTAGGTGACTGAAGTTATTTCTAGGCTCTAGATTGCCCTAAAACTAATTGTGATTTGGAGTACTCACGTCAGAGATCCCTCCCATACACATTGGGATGGATTTTGATTATTACTGGATCCAGTTTGACATTATCTGATTCATTAACTGATGTTCAATTCTTTTAAGTGATAAAAGATGCAAAAGGAAGTTGATTCTAAATTGTTTGTTTGAGAGCAGTTGATTGTTTGCAAGTCATGATTTTATTCTAATTCAATTTTTTCTTTTTCATACCATTTTTTTTTTTAAGAGAACAGCTTTATTTAGGCAAAGGTGTTTATGGACCTTTGTGAATGTGTTTGCTGTTCTCTAGGAACTATTGGTTGCCATGGAAGAAATATACATTCTAGCATAAATGAGAAAATTTATTGATTAAAAAAAGGAGACCTCAAGAAGATTAATCATATTTGTGTCATGTGAGGACTGAGAATGTGGGTGTGATCGTTCCCATATCAGTGGGTTGGGAAATTTGTAACTTTATCATGCTCATATTCCCTTTTTTCTCACAGTAGCAGTGCTTGCTTTTCTCTGTATATCATTTTGCTACAGCCTGAGGACCAGCCCTCTCTGATAATTTTTTCGAACCTGTTTGAACTAAAATACCATTATCACCTTCAAATATGTGTGTCTGTCAGAAAGCTGCCAGAGGTTTCCCTTACTCCTCATGTCCTATGTGAGATTCAAGTACTGAGAAAAAACTCATCGACAGTCTAGTTTTTAATGTGGCTTGTTGACTCACATGTCTTTGCTGTTTCAGTCAGTAATGGATACCAGGGTAGAGGGTGTGTAGCTGAGAGTAACACATCCTGCTAACATGTGCAGGGGAACCTGTAGGTGAGGAGAAAGTAGCTAAAGTAGCATTTATAATTAGACATCCTAAAATATGTTTACTACAAATTTAAGTAGACTGATCTGCTCTCTCATTGAACTCCTAATTCTTAGTGCACAGGTTTATGTGTTACACTTTTTTCTATATTTAGCTACCCAGCAAACTATGAAAAATAGCTAACACTTTGTGTTCCATCTAACAAATCAAATTATTAAATCATTTACTTGATTGCCACCACACATAGGAAATGTTTTCCTTTATTGTTTTCAAAAATGCCTTGTATGTTCGAGTATTACAGAGTGACCTAATTAAGTGAAAAACTATGTAATCAACTCTTTAAAAATCCATAAAACAAAACATGAGTATACTAACCCAAGAAATAAAGCACAAATTAATAACACAGAGCAGTGGGAAACATATCTAATAAACATGATTATTTCCAAAATAGAAATTCCATGCCACTTGTATTAACAAATAATTTTCTAAATTGTAGTTCTTCTTTGCTGATAGAAATCTAGTTAGTTTTGTCATTCTTTTAAAATAGGGGGAAAACTGTCAAAATAATCTGAATTTTCTCACCTTAGCTTTCATTAGTGACATTGTGAAAACAGTTTTCTCTCTTGGCAGCAATGTTGAGAAAATTAATGTGGAAGCATTAAGAAAGCATTTTTCAGAAGGCTGGTCAGAGGACTTGCTGGAAATGGGAAGCAAAAATTCTAGTATGCAATGTTCTTTAAAATTAGATTCAGATAGTTAGATTTCCTTACTCTTTATTCTATGTTAAAATGCCTTGTTAATACTTTGAATTTTTGACATGAAACAAAACAGCAAACAAACAACTGATTTCCATAGAGCCCCTATGAGTTGTCATTCCCCAAGCAGTGAATAAGTGCCCCTCTATATTCACATCATATTTTGCTGATATTTATTTATTTATTTATTTATTTATGGCAATTCTTACTGGGATAAGAAGAAATCTTGAAGTAGTTTTACTTTTTTATTACCCTGATGGCTAAGGATATTGAGCACTTAAAAAAAGGTTGTGTTTTATTTTTGACAACCCTGTTTAATTCCCTGTATCAATTTGTTAAGATATTTTTCCATACAATATATTCTAATTATACTTTTACCTCTCCCCAACAACCCCTTCTAGATTTTCCCACCTCCCTAACTCCATGCCCCTTCTTTCTCGTCAAAAACAAAAGAAACCAAACACAAAAATGAGAAAAAAACCATACATACACAAACCCATAATCCCCACAAACCCCATACATACACAGACCCATAAACCCCACAAAACCCACAAAATGACAACAAAAATTTCAAAGACCAATAAGACAAAACATGTTTAAACAAACAAAATATCTAAGACAAAAAGTCTATAAAAATACCATTGAGCTCATTTTTTAAAAAAAGTATTTATTTATTTACAATTCAGCCATTATCCACCTCTCAGTCCCCCCCTCACAGTTCTTTACCTCCTCCCTCCGTCCCTAAGTGGATGGGCCCCCACCAGACATCAACTCAAGAGACCTCCCCACTTCCTGAGGTTTCAAGTCTCTTGAGAACTTTCCCACTGAGGCCAGAAATTTTGACTGTGGGATTGCAACCCTATCCCTCCTCTTGAGACCCTGTCTAGCTCCTGGAGGTGAACTCTTCAAGTTCTCTCTAACCCCTGTTGGACACTTCATCTAAGATCACTCCTATTGAGTCCTGAGTCTCTTACCTCTCAGGTCTCTGGTACTTTCT
>NW_022196891.1:40193043-40242536 GCF_008632895.1 Mastomys coucha | reverse complement strand
GGAATGGAGCTCACCCTGACCTGAGATTAGTATATCCAACAAGACTCCATTGGAGACAATTAACTTTACCTTTGCCAGTGGTATGAATTGCAGGTCGCTTCCCTATTAGGAGTGAGAGGGAGCCCATGTCCACTTTCTCTTCTCAGCATGTGTCTCTATCTGCCTTGAAGTTGTGCAGCTACACTCCAGTTTTGAATTGTATTGTTCTGTTGATGTTTACTTTTTTGAGTTCTTTATATATTCTAGATACTAAATCTCTTTCAAATATGTAGCTGGTAAAATCTTTCCCCCATTATACAGGCTGACTCTTTCTTCCCCTAAATGATGATATTCTTACCCTTGCAGAGGCATTTTAGTATTATGGGGGGTCCCATCTGTCAGTTGTTGGTATTAATGCCTTACTACCAGTATTCTGTCGAAAGAATTCTTTTTTACTGCTGTAAGTTGAAGACTATTCCCTGTTTTCTTTATCAATTTTAGTGTGTAATGAAATATTTCAAAACCTTTATTCATTTGGAGATGACTTTCATAGCTGGTGAGAGACAATGATTTTGTTTCACACATCTGAATGTACCTAGCCATTTGTTGAAGATATGATCTATTCTACAATGTGTACCTTTAGCTTCTTCTAAAACCAGGTATTTGTAGGCATGCAGATTTATATCTGGGTCCTCAGTTTTATTCCATAGATCCATGTGGATTTTTTAACACAAGTACTATGCTATATTTCTGATTATAGTCAGATTATGATTATGGTATAACTTAAAATCAGGGATGATGTTACTTCTATCTGTTTTTCTATTATTCAGGATTGTTTTGGGTATTCTGGAATTTCTGTGTTACTACATCAAATTTAATACATTCATTTCATTTTTTTTGTGAAGAATTGGAATTTTCATGGGAATTAAGTTTAATCTGTAAATTATTTTGTAAAAGGATTATTTTCACAATATTAATCTTACCACAGGATCATGGGTGCTCCTTTTGTCTTTTTGTATCTGGTTCAGTGGATTAGAGGTTTTACTAAGAAGTACTTCATGCCTCTAGTTAGATTTATTCTAAGACATTTTTGAGGCAATTGTTTCCAAAGTATTTTTCTTGATAAGTTCATTTATAGGGAGGTTATTAATTTGTGTCTATTAACTTTGGATCATGCGACTTTGCTGATTGTATTTATCATTTGTAGCAGTTTTCTGGTAGATTTTCAAGGATAACTTAGTTAATGGCCTTTAACTCTCCATGAGCTTCTAGAGTCAGTGGCACATGATGAATGTTTAGCCGGATAATTACTCTTAGTGGATACCCATGTAAACATTCTCTGTTCTGAACCTCTTACTCAATGTATGACCTGAATTTATGTGCAAACTCATGGTGAAACTTTTTATCATGTGATCATGTACTCTGAAAGATGTACTAATACTGAGGACGAAGAACAGAGAAAGGTTTCCCTCTACTTTTCTTCCTGTGTCTTCAACTTAAAGCTGCGCAGTTCCTGAAGAGATAGAACAAAGGTTACTTTTTGTTTGCTTGTTTGTTTGTTTGTTTTTCGAGACAGGGTTTCTCTGTGTAGCCTTGGCTGTCCTGGGACGCACTCTCTAGACCAGGGTAGCCTTGAACTCTGCCTGCCTCTGCCTCCCAAGTGCTGGGATTAAAGGCGTGCACCACCACTACCCTACTTTAATTAACCCCACCTGCTGTTTCAGGCCAGCTATAGAAGCAAAGTGATTTAGCCTTAAGATAGGTAAACTTTTACAACGTGGCATTTCTTTTATGCCAGGATGCTCCATATGGACTACATTTCTGCATCATGAATGATTAACCACAGGATGGACTGCCCAGTACAGATAGCCTATTCTAAGATAAGATATTTCCCGTTCATGTGGCTATCTTCAGGCTGTTACTTGGCGGATTTTATTGTTTTGTTCTAGGACTGGTGCTGGAGCAAATGGTTTATGAATTAGTTTCTGAGTGGAGACAAAATGGGATGAATAGGCTCCCTCGTTCATGGCTCTTGCCATTTTTTGCTAGTTATGGCTGCACCAACTGAGAGTTATTACTGAGTGTTTACTCATTTATTTTGTTGCTTTCTAGACCTCACAGTGAACTGTTCTGGGATTATATATTCCTTGTTCCATCTTGGGTATGTTTATTTTTCACTTTACAACATGGTTTTTCTTCTACTAATCTCTGTAGATCTAGTTTTGCTGACTTAAGTTCCTTAAATTCATTTTTATTGTAAAACCTTTTTTTTTCCCTTTGGTTAGGACTGATAGTTTCACTGAGTATAGCAGGTTGGGGGGTTGTCTGTGCTTTTCCTAACTTGAAGCTCATCAATCAAAGCTATTTTAGGTTTCTAAGTTACTGTTGAAAGTTTAGATATACACTAGAAGCCGAGGCAAGTGAATCTCTGAGGTTAAGGCCAGATTGTTCTACATTGTGACCTCCAGGACAGCCAAAGTAGATAATAACAACCTGTCTCAAAGAAAATGAAAGCAAAATAAGAAGTAGAAATTAGATATTATTTGGATTGACATGCCTTTATATATGACTTGATGTTTCACTCTTGTGTTTGATATATCTTGTTTTGTACATTTATTGTTTTGATTAATTTGTATGATGAGAGAAATTCATTTCTGGTTCTATGTTCTTTATGTCTCTTGTTCTTTAATAGGTTGCTTTCTTAGATTTTGGAAAATTTCTTCTATTTATTTTGTTGAAAATACTTTCTGTGTCTTTGACCTGGGTTTCTTCTCCTTGTATACCTATTATTCATGGGTTTGGTCTTTTTATAGTGTCCTAGATTCACAGCATTTTCTTTCCTAGGTTCTTTTAGATCTAAAATTTTCTTTGAGTGATCCATTTCCTCCATATGGTCTTAGAGAGCTAATGACTTCTTTTACAAATTGGTGCAATCTGTTTGAGAGACTTTTCTATGATCTCTCTCTTTCTCCTTCTCTTTCCCTCCCTTTGTTTGCTTATGTCTTTTTATTTTGAGTTTTCTGAGTTTTAATTTATTATGATTTTTCCTCATAGATTTTAATTAAATTACTCTTCGTATTCATAATTGTTTGCATTATTTCATTTAACTATTTGTGTTTTCTTGGTCTCCATTCAGTCATTTGTTTACTTCCTATTTAAGTTCTTTAAAGACATTTTGTGTTTTGAAATTGTTGTTCTCTAGTTATGTGGTTTTTCTCACAGAACCTTATAATGCAGTTTCTAATTTCTAGACAGATGTGTTTTCGTCATTATTCATGCTAGTGTTTTTGCAGTGCAAGCCAAGACATCTGGATTTAGATTCTTGGTAGTGTTGCTTGGTGTGGCTCTCTCATCTCCCTTTTGTTGAGTTGTTGTTTGGATACATATTTCTGTTATTCTAATGTATCATGTTGTTGTACTGGCTGGTTTTGTGTGTCAACTTGACACAGGCTGGAGTTATCACAGAGAAGGGAGCTTCAGTTGGGGAAATGCCTCCATGAGGTCCAGCTGTGGGGCATTTTCTCAATTAGTGATCAAGGGTGGGAGGGTCCATTGTGGGTGGTGCCATCCCTGGGCTGGTAGTCTTGGGTTCTATAAGAGCAGGCTGAGCAAGTCAGGGGAAGCAAGCTAGTAAGAAACATCCCTCCATGGCCTCTGCATCAGCTCCTGCTTCCTGACCTGCTTGAGTTCCAGACCTGACTTCCTTTGGTGATAAACAACAATATGGAAGTGTAAGCTGAATAAACCCTTTCCTCCTAAACTTGCTTCTTGATCATGATGTTTGTGCAGGAATAAAAACCCTGACTAAGACAGTTGTGAACAAGCTGAGTGGTGTTTGATGTTTAGCCTTAGCTCCATTCTGTTGATGTCTGGAAGGGGTATCGGCAGTAGTCTCAGCTTAGCAAGGGATAGTCGTGACTTCTGAGTCCAATAATAAACCTTCCTTAGGCTAAAAAAATTATCTCTGTTGTTCTTCAGAAGTTTGTAGAGAGCTGGGAAGGTCTTTGGGTAGCAAGAGATGGAGTCACAATGCAAGTGGGCAGTACTCTGCAGGGGTGGGCCACAGGACGTTGAGGTAGATGCTAGATGTGGGGCCAGTGATTTAGTATGCTACACAGTCCCAGGGTGTTTTGGTAGGTGAGGTTATAGATTGGTTCTTGAGGCCAATTTTTGGAGTCCTGTATGAGACTCCAGACAGTGCTGGGAGGTATGGTGGATAGTGTTGGTGACAGATAGGTAGAATGAGTCTGGGGGACCTACCAGGAGTTCTGGATTGGGCTCCATATGATAGTGTTGGTGACAGATAGTCAGGTAGATTGAGTCTGGGAGACCTACCAGGAGTTCTGGATTGGGCTCCATATGATAGTGTTGGTGACAGATAGTCAGGTAGAATGAGTCTGGGGGACCTACCAGGAATTCTGGATTGGGCTCCATATGATTTTTGGTTGGGTGGTGGGGTAGGTAACTGGTAGTGATGAAGGCTAACAAATATGTGCAATTTACCTAGCTCTGACAGAAGGCATGGTTTAATATAAAGCAACTCTTTTGGCTCCTTGGTCACAATTTGTTAGCTATGTTGTTACCTCTTAATGTACAGTTCCTGAAAGTCACTCATTCCTTTTGGAAGCAGTTTTAGTTGTTTACATAAAGTGCTCACTAGCAACTTTGTGATGGAACATAAATTGATTGTGATGGGTTTTGACCTGCATGTTTTCCAGTTGAGGGAAGTAGATTACTAGTATTGTGTTCAGGAAGAGAGAAAGACACAGGAGAAGGTATTCTGCAAGAGTGGTGAAGTGGAACTTACGTTTCTCCAAGGAACTGTTACTGTGCATTTTCCAGAGGTGGCTTAACTTGGCAGCACAGATGGCTGCCTCATCCTTGGCATAGTCTTCCTACCACCAACTGTGCTCCAGGTGCCAGTGGAAAACTTCATTTTGGCTCAGGGGATCATGGAATAGGATGGAGTCTTCTCTATCCAAGATCTGCTGATGCAGTATTTGTGACTTGAGGCTAGGAGACAATCCTTTCTATAATTGTTTCTCACTATTGGCTTTGAGGAACTCACAGGTTCTATATGTACAGATATTTGTTTAAGCCAAGAGCTTCTAGCGATGAGTTGCTTGGGTAATAAGACCATAAAATGATTTCAATGTTGGGGAAGAAAGAGGAAAAATTCTTAAGTTAATTTTTTTCTTCATATGAAAGTACACATGTTAGAAAATATTTTCTCTATAAAAGGAATAGAAACCTTGATGAAGATTATAAGGCAAGTTTTAATTTTGTTTCACCTCAAATTGTATGTATGAGATACATATTGAAACATATGGCTGTAGCAAACCATTTCTATGACATTTATTGTGGGCTGGGAAGGGTGCTGAGGTGTGGAATAAGAGAGACCCAGTTAGCTATGTAGGTGGTGCATTGTAATCTCAGTACTTTGGATGCTGAGGCTCCAAGGTTTCAAGTTTGAGTCTATTTGCCCAAATAAAATACTACATCATATAGATATAAGATGATAGTTATTAGAAGGGTAGAATTAACTAAAAAGTATAATCATTTGGAAATTATGCTAGGAGATTTGGGAAGGTGGCAAACAGGCCATAGACTTATTTGTATTCAAAGTTGAAATGATCTTTCACCGTAGAGTGTGAACAAAATCGAAATGACTCTTAATTTTCTAGTTAGCCACAGAAAGAATGGAAGCTGGAAGTCTTATTTCTGATGTTGATTTCACATGGGATAAGCTTTAGAACATTACATCTATTCCTTTATTGGAGAATATTAGCTATGTATATAGGCTATAGCAGTATAGTAGTTTTCGTGTCTTTTTTTTTTTTTTTTTAGATATTTTCTTTATTTACATGTAAATTTCTCCTTTCCAAGTTTTCCCCCCCAAAAACAAACAAACAAACAAACAAACAAACAAAAACAACAAGTTGGCACCCTCTCTTAGAGTTAAAGAAATCCATTTCTAGAAGCCATATGCTACTTGTTGGGGCATTTTGAAGTAGTTGGCATAGGAGTTGTAGTTCCAGAATCAGGCTTGTTCCAACAAAGTTTTGTTCTTTCTGCTGTAATAATTGAACAGTATTCAATGGTAGCAAAAGCCTTTAAGAAGTCATTAAATGACAGAAAATTTCCTAAGTGCTTATATCCATCATCTTACCTCTTTGTACCCCCATCTTTTTTTCCATATCTCTTTTATTGGATATTTTCTTTATTTACATTTCAAATGATATCACCTTTCCTGGTTCCCCCTCCCCAGAAACCTTATCCAGTCCCTCTTCCCCTACTTCCATGAGGGTGTCCCCTCCTCCTGCCTTCCTGCTCTTGAATTCCTCTATACTGGGACATCAAGCCTTCACAGGACCAAGGGCCTCTCCTCCCACTGATGCCCAACAAAGCCATCCTCTGCTGTATATGCAGCTGAAGCCATGGGTCCTTCCATATGTGCCCCTTGGCTGGTGGTTAAGTTCCTGGGAGCTCTGGGGGCGCACCCCCACCTTTTTAAAGAAAGTACATGTTCCTATGTTATCACATCAGAGAAAGCTGGCTCAAATGATATTAAAATCCCTGAATTTTCAGTGTTCTAAGGATGGTGCTGGAGATGTAGTACTCAGAGTTGAGTTGTGTTTTGCAAGGAGCTTGAACTTATTCTCCCTGCTTATTTCACTACCTATATAGCCCAGAAAGATTCATGCTGCAAGATTTAGGAAAGAAAATGTGGAGGTTTCCTTGTCCATAGGATAATATAACAGGGTATGTAAGTATATTAAGTGTATAAAACTGTCATTTTGAGAGATATCTAAATACAATTTCAAATTTCAATTTTTTTCTGAATAAGTGTTAATTCTCATTTTGTACTTGGCCAGAGGAATCCCTTGATAATCTATACTTATGGGATAACTTTTTTTTATTATTTTTTAAATAAATGTTCTTTTTTTTTAAACTTTTATTGCATGATGATGAGAAAAGTTACATGATTTCAATTTATCTGAATTTGTTAACATTTAAAAACATATTTTAAGTAAATAGAATTAAATCACATTCTGGTTTCCCTTTTGTACCCCAACTCTTCCCAGAGACCCCGTCTTCAATACCTACAATATCTTTTTTTTGTCTTATTCCTTAAAATTTATAAAATATTATAACAATAAAAATGAGTATTATAAAAGTTGTTTGATATAAAACAACAATCAATTTAACAGTCTTATGTAGATGCTTGTCTATAGCAATACTTAAAATACATGTTTTTCTTAATATAAATTTTAAATAACTCCAAACATTAACTATATATTTCAAAATAATACATCACTACTAGTATTTTCTTAAATGAACAAAATATATAAAGTCTTTTTGTTTGTTTGTTTGTTTGTTTGTTTTGTATTTAGTAGAGTTTAAAATCTTGGCTCTTACTGTGCTACAAGCCCAAAATAAGAACAATTTTTAGACATTGGGTTTCATTGTAATAAGGCTGTACTTTAATGACCCTCAAATCACCAAAGGATTTTACCTCCATCATAGCTAAGCTGAGAGTTGACAGTTCTGCTGTGCCAAGGAATGAATTGTAGGCACGATTTTTGGATACAGACTTCCTGCTATGGTCAAAACTATTTGACTTGAGTGAGTGACTTTATTCTCAGGCCACAGAGAACAGGTTACATTCATTTAAGAAATACTATGTATATTAAGATGGTCTATCCATAAAGTCATTCACCAACTGTTTCAATGAACAATGGTTCTGCTTGGAGGGTGGCACAGACATCAGATGAAGGTAAGAATCTGGTTCATTGGCTGTGATAATTTGGAGAAGCATTCAATGAGATAACATTTAATGAGTGCTAAGAAAGAATATAACCTAACAAATAAAATGACTTTTTATAGACAAACATAACATTTCATGACATATTACACTCTTATACTAGGTTGCTTGATTGAAGCAAGCCAGTCATTGTTGAAGACTAAATTGATATCATTGCTGGGACCATCATGTCTTTGTCTAGACTTTTTTTGGCCAATGTTTATTAGGAACTCTGACTAAAGATCATGGGGACTAACTCTGCTTATTTACCTCCTACCCTTCTTAAAATCTAGTGTCCAGAATGGAAAAGATCATAAAGGAAGTAAACATAGAAAAATTAACATTATGGAAAACATTATTTTTACTTTGCTCTTGTTTTCTCTCTCTCTCTCTCTCTCTCTCTCTTTTCCTCCCTCCTCCCCTCCCTCCTATTCTCTCATTTTCTTTTTCACACTGTATGTGTGTACATGTGTGTTTCTGTTTATCTCCCTGTCTTTCAATATCCCTAATGCTAACAATGAACTTAACCTACAGTTCTAGCAAAAAGAGACAATAATGTCCAGTGATTAACTTCACAGTATTCACATACTCTTCATGATAAACTATTAAGAGTAGCTTACTGAATGACATTTTGGTGTTACACCTTTGTAAACTTCCTGGCTTTTTAAGGGTTAAAATGGACCTTTTTAAAAAGCATTTTTATGTGTCTGTCTTTGACTCAGCTTTGACTCAGTAAATATGGTAAATATATAGGAAATGCAATGGAGCCTTTCATGGCTGTTGGTGAGTTATCTTGTTGGATTAGGGCCTTGGAAGCTCTTAAGCAATTAAACCCACTATGAGCCACGACCTTTCCTGTTTTTGTCTTGTGAAGTTAAAGATGTATTGTCATGAATCACACAAGGTAAGTTTTAGAAAGAAATATAACATAGATTCATAAGTATAGCTTGAGAGACAGGGAAAGGGGTGTGTGTCTTAGTGTTGTATTGCTGAGAAGAAACACCATGACCATGCCAACTCCTATAAAAGAAAGAATTTAATTTGGAATTCCTTATAATCTCATGAGTTTAGTCCATTATCATCATGGCAGGGAGCATGGTGGCAGGCAATCAAAAATGGTGCTGGGGAAGTAGCTGGAAGTTCTGTATCTATATTCACAAGCAGCAGGAAGAGATAGACATTGGGCCTGGCTTGGTCTTCTGAAACTCTGAATCCCACTCCCAGTGACATACCTCTTTCAACAATGCCATACCTCCTAATCATTCTCAAGTAGCACTACTACCTGTTGACTAACGATTCAACTATATGAGCCTTTGGGGTCATTCTTAACCAAAGAAAGGAAGAAAAGAGAGAGGAAGGAGGAAGGGAGAGGGACAAAGAATTATGTAGCAGAAGAAGGTTCTCAGGAATGAGACACCGCCCAGCTGCTGCTCTGGGTTCTTTTTAAAGAACTTACAGCAAAACCTAGGAGGGAGTATGGGAAAAATGTGAGACAAATCAGTTCAGTTGGCCTAACTGTGAGGCATACTGGTACCTCCAGGAAATCTTCCTCATGGCCTCACCTGCAGCTTACCTACAATGCTCAGGGGAAACAGGCTTCAAGTTAAGATTATTGTAGACTTGTGGCTTTTGGAGTTTCTGCTCATCCATGCCAGTTTATGTCTCTTGTTCTCATCTAACATTTTCATATCATAGTATCACACTCACTAAAATGGAATATCAATGCTGGTCACTGAAACCACATGGCAAGTGCCCCAGTTGAGTTAATCCAAGACTTCTTTAATCTAGCAATATCTATGGAAAGATGATAAACTGGAACTCTGAGACAAGAGAGATGACTCAGGAGGTAGGATCACTTACAGTCTGGCAGACAACCCATGCTCCACCACATAACAACCCACAACTGTCTTTAATTCTAATCCCCAGTGTATCTGGTGCCTTCTTTTGGCATTTGATACATAGATGTACATGCAGACAAAATATCCATACACATAAAAAATAGAAATTGTGATTCTGGAACAGCAGGTTGATGGAGGATCTTTAAAAGACAGATGTATAAAGCTATAGGAAAATTGCTTTGAGAGGGTGAGATTGTATTGTCCATGATAGCACCTGTATTTTGTTCCCAGCATCACGACTACCTCCCTCCCTAATGTCCTGAAGGCATTAGTAGGAAAAAGCTTTATATGTCTTTCACAAAATGTTCTTAGAGTGATAAAATCTTTTGCATTTTGTTAAACTTTTTGGGTTTTGTTGATCCACTGAAAACTAAATGGTGGGGTTTCATTCTTGTACAACCTAAAGTTTATAAAAAGATAACAGGCTGCAGTTATCTAAGAAGTGGGGCCTAGGAAGAACTGAAGTTATTTCCAATCAGGCACTCAAATGACTCGTGGATAATGTCCAGAATTCCACAAAAATAATTTATGTAGCAGAACTGGCTAGTGCATCAGGACAGGTTTGATGGTAACATAGGGAGAAACCCACCACAAGCAAGGTCTAACCTACACAATTTTCCTTAGAACACACTCTCTAAATATACAAAGTGAAATCTTACTGGCTTTTAACACTCCTAATGCCTCTCTATAGCCTTAGTTAGGATTATTATTGCTGTGATGAATTACCATGACCAAAACAACTTGGGGAAGAAAAGATTTATTCAGCTTATACTTCTACATCACAATTCACATCAGAGACAGTCAAGACAGGAACTCAGTCAGGACAAGAACTTGGAAGTAGAAGCCGAAGAAGAGGCCAATCAGGAGTGCTGTTTACTGGTTTGATCCTCATGGCTTGTTAAGCCTGCTTTCTTATAGAAATCAGTACCACCAGCCTAGGGATGGTACCAACCACAATGATCAGGGCCCTCCCCCATCAATCACTAATTCAAAAATTGCCTTACAGCCAGGTCTTATGGAGGCATTTTTCTCAAATGAGGTTCTCTTCTTTCCGAGAACTCTAGCTTATGTAAAGTTGACAAAAAACTAGCCAGTACATCTATATTTTTCTATAAACCCTTTGAAATATACAGCAAATTCTGAGATGGCAAACAGAATTTGCTGTTGCCTTGTGAGATGGGATTATTGCAGAGTCTTTGAGAAAGATTACGCTTTTCTCAGAGATCCAGGGACTTGGAAGTGACTGCCATCTAAGCCTGTCTGAGCCAGAGGCTTCTGGGCTCTCGTCTTACAATTTTGGTGAAATTCATAGACTGCAGAAGATGAGTTTTAGGAGTTTGTTACAGATGGAAGAAGGGAAGACATAGTCATACTATTAAGAGTCTCTGAGGACAGAATGTACAGTATCTACACAGGCTGGTAAATGATGGAATTAAATAAATATTCATTGGCTTTGAAGTGTGAGGTGCAAAAATCATGACTAACTCCTCTAACTTTATCTGACTGGATTTCACTCTCTTCTCCCTGAACATCGTTCTTGGACCCTTTCTCTCAACCTCTCCTTTTCCTTCCATTCTCTTACAGCAAGTGGAGGTATGAGACTGTAAATCCCTTAGCTAGTTAGTACTAGTTAAGAACTAGTAATGTCTCTTTTCTACAACTTAGTGCAAAATGACAGGGATGTGGGATGAACTTTTGAAAGACAAGAACATTTAAATGTCAGTATGTTTTCCATCTTCTTTCAATTATCCCTTTTCTTTTTCCTTCTCCATCTGTCTTTAACACACAAACAGGCATGCTCATTTAAAGTGTTATTTCACTCTGGGAGGTACTTCTTAGCAACATGAAAAATTGCTGATGGAACAGGAAAACATTCGCCAACCTACAGTCTGATTAAGTATGCAAATGCTGTGAGTTGTTCTTTTGAAAGTGGTAGTGAGAATATCAAGTGTGAAGTAGCCTAAGATGTTTATATGAATTCCATTTAATTCCTTTTTTCTGACATAGAAAATATCAGAAGGAAAGGAGAAAATTATATAAGTAAATATAGTAGCATGCAACATCTATACCTGCCAGCCACTCATATCTTGTTGATCAACTTAGTATTTTTAAGTCATGAAAAAAAAAGCAGCAAAACTGATTCTGAATGTGTACACAGGGGGCTAATGTTAGTAGACTTGGCACCATAGCCTGTGCCCCTCAAAAGCCAGGGTTGGCCATTTATCCTACATGAGTCAAATTAATAGTGAAAGGCAGAAAAGAGATTTTTATTTAATGTGGCCACATTGGGGAAGTTGGACAAAGAGATCCAGTATTGCTGTAAGTCCATCTTTAGGATTCTGAGATGAGGTTTGGCTTTAATTAGACAGAGTTATGTGTATCCAAGTGGCCCTGGGCAAGATGCGATCCAGCCCATCACTGACACATCAGTGTTTTGGTTCTACTCTCCTAGAAGCTGTCTCTCATGTTATGGTGCAAATTCCTTGCCAGGAGAAGTTTCTCTTTGGGCATGTCAGGACAGGCATGAGGCTTTCTCTTCTTCCACACTGAGATTCCTAGAAATATTCTTATTTACTGAGGTCCATTGTTTCAGTAATCTGGTATCCAAGTAGGATACACACGCATTTCTTTTGGAAAATTTCATCCCTGTAAGATCAATTTATTTCAACAATTTTGAAGGTTCAAGAACATATCTTTCAACGTATGCAATTATACTAGTTATATTTTTGAAGTAAGAAAAAAATTAAATACTATAAAATTGAGATATTTTTTAGTATTTATGGCCTCACATGATATATGTAAAGAGGAAGAAACAATGAGAAACAGTCTAACATAGTGTCACTGCATAAGAAAATACTATAGAGTATTTTCAACGTTGCTTTTAATTTAGTCTCTGTGGAGGATTTTTTTTCCCATCTATCTATCAACACAGTTTCCAATTAGAGTTCAGACTTACGAAGAAGTGCCACATTTTTTCAAGTGTTGAGGGAATTTTTCCTGAATGGAAGTGATTTGTTATTTGCTAAGATTACACAAGAACTGACTTGGCTAACTGGATGGATGTAACCCAATCTTCAACACCATCACCATCAGAGATGGTTTTCTTTTCCCTTTCGTGCACTTTCGACTTTTCCTCTTCTGCTGAGCTTGACTTTCTGAGTACAGGAAAACCGAATTTCCTAATTAACCTGAATGTGCAGTAAGAATCAACTGCACAGAGAGAACATGAATCAAACATTAAGCCATTAAACTGTACCTAATAGGCATTTATTCAATGGGCCTTATGAATGCAAGTTGTGCCCCATTTAAAATCTAACTCAAATGATTGCACATTTCATTAGTGAAGATAATTACCAATTTGTTCCTTCCCTCCAAATCATGTACATGTGGGAAAAACACTGTTAGAAGGTAAATAGTACTTCATGGTAAGGAGAGGAATTAAAGATACCTCATTTAAAGAGGCGAGTAGAGCAGCAGACCCACTTCTTCCCTTCCCTTCCTTCCCCTCCGTCTCATCCCCTCTCCTCCCTTCTTTCCCTCTCTTCTCCCTCCTTCCCTTCCCTTTTCTTTCCTTCTCCTTCCTTCCTAGAATAGAGTCTTCAAAAATAGTCTATTATATAAAGTATAATTTGATATAAAACGACATATTCTTTCCTTTACTGCTTTTCCCAGCATGATCCAACACAGTTATCTGTTTTTTTTAAGTCAAATTTCTTTTTTTTTTATACATTTTTGTTTTGTATTTTTAAATTAAGTTATTTATTTATTTTACATCCATGAATATCAACCAGTCTTGGTATATCAAGTTGCAATAAGATTAGTTGTATCTTCTCCTATTGAGGCTTGACAAGGTAGCCCAATTAGGGGAAAGGGATTCAAATTAGGCAATGTAGAGACAGCCCCTGCTCTCACTTTAGGAGTCCCACATGAAGACCTTAGATGCACAACTGTTAGATACATACAGAGGACCCAGCCCATCTTTCTCTGTATGCCCTTTGGTTGGCAATTCAGTTTCTATGAGCCCCTATGGACCCAGGTTAACTGATTCTGTTGATTTTCTTGTGATGTCTTAACTTCTCTGGCTCCTTCCAGTCTCCCTCCACTCTTCTGCAGGATTCCTCAAACTCGACTTTATGTTTGATTTTAGGTCTCTGCATCTGTTTCCTTCAGTTGCTGGGTAATGGCTCCCAGGTGACAGTTATGCTAGGCACCTGTCTGAAAGTATGGCAGAGTATCTTGATAGTGTCAAGGGTAGGGTTCCTCTCATGGCATGAGAAGTCTCTCAAGCTGGGCTAGTCATTGGTTGGTTCTTCCCTCAAATTCTGCTCCATCTTTTACCCCTGCACAGCTTGAAGACAGGACAATGTGCAGGTCTAATATTTTGTGGTTGGGTTGGTGCCCCAGTTTCTACATTGGAAGTCTTGCCTAGTTATAAGAGATGTCTGGCTCCGGCTCCTTATTCCCCACTTCTAGGAGTTCACCTCTTAATGTTAAAAACTAATATATGCTTAATGACATGTCAGTGACATTTGTATGTTCAATAGCTCCATATAAATGGATATGCTGTTGCTGGAAATTTTAGGGGGTCCACATTGGTTAAGGGGGCGTCATAGTGTACTGGGGAAGCTGCTGTTCCATTTCAGAGTTTGTAGTCTCATTTAATAGAAAAATATAAGAATGGACTCAGAAGGAAGCTTGACAACACTTTGATTAGAATTTAATAGAAAAACATTGGCAGAGAACATGAAAATTTGGTAACAACCAGGAAGAAGAAGATAAATAAGAGAAAGCATGCAAGGTATGGCTTTTGAGTCAAATTGGCATGTTCAACAACACAAGTCAGCCATGTGTAAGATAAGCAGCAGTGTGTGTGTGTGTGTGTGTGTGTGTGTGTGTGTGTTCAGAAGCCAAAAATCTCAAAGTAGCAAAACAGTTTCCTTAGGCTCTAGCCAATATCCAAAAGAATGAGAAGAGCAGAGCAGAGAAAGAACTGAGATACAGAAAGGTGGATAGACTTAAAAGAAATTCGTGGCATCACCTCAATGATTACACTAGGGGTGTACTTACCAGACTGAAAGGAAAAAAAGTTGGTTCATTAAAGAGGTAATTATTCTTCCTATTTCTTCAGCATCACTTCCTGAGCAGTGGTATCTTGGACAGGTGATTAACTGACTCAAATATATTGACCCCTAAAGGTAGTATAACTACCAAGACCTATACTTTATTCTTTGCAGAATCAAGGAAGGAGCTATGCTATAATGGGCCTCTAACACTGTGTTCAATTTCTAAATCTCTGCTTGGGAACTGAGGGCAAGGATTGGAACTATTGCTATATTTCTTCAACTGTCTAGTTTGGTAATATCCCTTCTTCTTTTGTGACTTGGCAGGACCTAAAAGTTCTCTTTCATCTTAAAACTGTTTTATCATTCTGCTGTGAGAACACCAGTTCATATTCACAGTGTAATAGAGCCACAGGCTTTGCTTGGTAATTTCTTATACAAAGTGTTCATTTTCAGGATAGCTACTACTTGAAGTTATGCTTGGTTCTTGGTAGAAAGTGGCTTCCACTGGTCAAAATGTAATTTTATTTGGCCTTTTGAGAACAAATGGGGTTATCTCACAGTTGTAAAATGTAATAATGCACAGATGTGTTTTGAATGCCCAGCTTATGCTTGACATAGTTTTGTGTACTAATGGTTTAATGCTTGGGATATTGAGTGTGAGCAAGCTGTCAAAGATCTTAAAATATAGTGACAAGATAGGCATTAATCAAGTAAAATGTGCTATCAAGTTATGGAGCTTAAATCATAAATCTCAGTTTCTGTTACCTGACACACACACACTCACACACACACACACAAACCCTGTAAATACACTCAGATACTTGGAATGCAGAGACAAACTCTGTAGTCCTCTCCTTGTCTGTTGATTTTGTTTCTTTCATACTTTCCCCCATTGTTAGACTTCATCCTGGCTAAGTCAAATATGCATGTTTACTTGGCCTAAGTCCCATTTCTCCTATTCTTGTTTCTCAAATCTGTAACATCAAGCATCATTTTTCTCTGTGAGTTTTAATCTTTGTAAGCATTGTGTTTTTCATAAGCCCAGTCAAGGCTTTTCAGTGTTTGTGATTTCTTTCAATACATATTTCATGCACTGAATACAGAAGATATATTCCCTGTGGAGCTGGTGATGGTGACAATTCAGAATTTCCCGAAGTAGGACAGTGCTTAGGCCACTAGAAGAAATATAATCATGTGTGTTAAATCACAAACTGAAATTTTAAGTACTTTGAGCGTCTTGGTCTTTGCCCTAAAACTAAAGTTTTGCCCGAGAAAGTAACAGAAATCATGAGAACTATCAAATGGTGTAGCACAGTGGGGACAAAATCAGAGAAAGGAGAGCCTGGGACAATTTCTTTTATAGAAATGAAAATCAGTAAGTGACTGTGAAATCAAAGAGAAAATTTCATTATAATGTAAACAATACACACTAGCATAAATAAACTTTATTGTTTAAAAAATTACAAGTATATAAGTTTGAAGTACCCAGAAATGAGTTGTAGAACAATATGAAACTGTATTATGTATATGAATTTCTCAGTAATTTACTAGTAATAATCTGAATTCTGAAATTGTCCAAAAAGCAAAAGATTCAGCAGTAACAAAATGAAGCTCTTGTTTATTTATGAAACTACAGTTTTAAAAACAGAAGGTATCTTTAAATTGTGACTTGTTTATTTTTGGAAATATTTTAAATGTTTTAGTTATAGAACATTTAAAAAAAATATATCAATTGAAGACTTTATAACTTATGGTAGCAAGCCATATTTCTATCTGGTTGTGGGCTGACATTTTTTTCTCCTATTCTAATTTTGTATGCACATTTCCTAAGCATTGAATTATTCTTCTTCCAATCAATAAGTCCTCCAGATGGCATAGGGAAAGAGCATGTAATTTACACTTGATATTTTGTTCTACCTAATTCTATTTTTATTGCTGGACCATAAGGATTGTAAATGTTGATTTTGAATTTCTTATAGTCTCTTCAAAGTTGACTCTATGAATTAAACAGCTGGGATTTACTTTAAAAGCTTTAAAATCAATTGTGATTCTCTTATGGGCATCCTTTAACCATAATATAAGTGGACACATACAGTGGACGAGCAGGGCTTGATGGCTGTAGTTTCTTTAGGAGTACATTTAATCTTGCTTTTGAAGTTCAAGTTCAGTGACCAGACCTAGGCTGGATTTCTTATAGAGGTTACTCGATGTTTTATGGCAATGTACATTTTGAAGGGACTTTGGTGATAATTTTAATAAAAATGAGAAGACAGTTTGAAACCACTTTAAAATGATATGATTGTAGAATATAAATAGAATAAATATGCACATTGTTACTCCTTGGAGTTTTCTATGCTGTTACTGTCCAGCAGCAACGTTAAAACAGTAGGTTTACCTGGTATATGAAATTAGAAATTGATAGGAGGAGATAGGATGAGATAGGATGGCCAACATTATACCTACCCACGAGGAGGGTACCTTAAAACATTAGACAGAAGCCTTTACTCAGCCATCTTGAACCTTTAATGACTCCCTTTGTTCCCACCAACAGGTAGAATAAGTCAGGCAAAACCACACCCCCAAGTACATCAGCACGTCAGTCCAATCAGCGACTTCTTTTTTTCTTTGTGGAGGTGGAGCTTCCAATTGTAACTGGAACCAGGTTGGAGGTGTGGCAAATAGCAGGAGATGGGCAGAGAGGTGTGGCTATGAGAGGCAGGCCTCAAACCAGGAGGGTAACACTATGCAAATGAGAATATCAGTTATTTTAGTCTATTTTTGGTTAGTGTAAAACAGCAACTGAGATTTGGTAATATTTAAAGAATGCAAATGTATGGATCTAGAAAAATAGCTCAGTCCATGGCATTCTTAATATATAGGCATGAAGACTTGTGTTTGATCTGTAGAATGATGTGGGAAACAAACAAACACAGGTATAGTGGCATATAGTTATAATCCAGTGCCAGGGAGAAAGGCACATTCAGCTCCATGGTGCTCATTGGATAGGCAGCTTTACCTGCTCTGTAAGCTCTTGGCTAATGACAGACCTTGGTGAATTAAAAACAAGGTGACTGGCTTCTGAGAAAGAAAACCTAAGGTTGAGTTCTGGCATCCATATCCTGATATATACAAATGTACCCATAAAAAAAGCACACCTGCATACGCGCACGCACACACACACACATACACTTGCACACACACACACACACACACATGCACACACACACACACACACTTATTTTGCTCCTAGTCATTTGAAGATTGGGGAGTCCAAGAAGACACCAGAGTCTTCAAGTGATAACTTTCTTGTCGCAAACATGTTGTGGAGTCACATGCCCAGTTTTAGAGCCAGTACTACCTTGAATTTCCCTTACTTGATTTTAAACCTGTAATGTCAACATGAAGGCTCTATTCTTATGACTTCACCCAATCCTAATTGCCTTCCAAAGACTTTCTCTAAATAATTATAAAATATACTCTTTTGGAGCTTACTAGCCTTTGAACATACTAGCCTTTGAAGAACATAGTCATACCCCTCTAGTGGGGAGCAAGCAGACTTGTTGGTCTTTTGTTCAGGTACATGGACAGTGTCTAAGTACTACTAATAAAATCAGTTTTGTGAATGTTTTTACAGTTTAGTAACTGGAAGACTTGAATGTGCTTCCTAGACACCTGATGATTTCTTTATTGTACTCTAGATCCTAATATTCTTGCGGAGACAAATTTTCAAAGAGTTTTATCTTTGTAGATTTTCTATAAATATGATTCTTTGTTTTATATTTTTTGACATTTCACTTTACCCATTTAAAATTTTTACTAGTTGCAAAGGATGTCATTTTCAAAATAGAGACTGAGGTGGTTTGAATAGGAATGGCCCCATATGCTCATATGTTTGAACATTTGGTTCCTACTTGGTAGAAATATTTGGGAAGGATTAGGAGGTATTGCTTTGTAAGAGGTGGCATGTCACTGGAGGTAGGTTTTGAGGTTTAAAATATTCATGGCATCTCAAGGGTGCCTCCTGCTTTTTGGATATATTACATGGGAGCTCTCAGTAATCTCTCCTGCCAAGCCTTCGCACCACCATCAGAGGATAACCCTTTGAAACCATATGGCTCTTAAATGTTTTCTTTTATTCCTTGCTTTGGTCATGATGCTTTGTAACATCTAGAAAAGTAACAGAGACATTGATATAAACAGAGGAGAGAAACCAGTAAAAGAGTAGAGATCTCAAAAAGCAGTTAAAAATGTCCTTGAAATGACTTTCTTGTTCTTGTTCTTGTTCTCCTCCTCCTCCCTTCTCCTCCTCCTCCTCCCCCTCCTCCCCTCATCTCCCCTTCTCCCCCTTCTCCTTCCCTCCTCCCCGTCCTCCTCCATCTCCGTCTCCGTCTCCGTCTCCTTCTCCTTCTCCTCCTCCTCCTCCTTCTTCTTCTTCTTCCTCTTCCTTCTTCTTCCTCCTGTTCTTCCTCTTCCCCTCCTCCTGTCCTTCCTCCTGTTCTTTCTCTTCTTCCTTCTCCTCCTCTTCTTTCTTCCTCTGCTGCTTCTGCTGCTTCCCCCTCCTTTCCTTCTTTCCTCCGTTCCCCATATTTCCTTTCTTCTTATTTTTATTGCTTAGCTTTGCCTGGGACACCTCGTCCTTATGAGTTTATCCCTGACTTACCCTAGTTTCTGCCAAAAGGGTTAGACTATAGCCACCCTATGGCATCTCATTCCTGTAGCACCACTCATGATATTATTCCATCTTAATATTTTTTAAGGCCCCATCTATATAAGTCTATTATAATAAACCTCATTTTAGATTCACTTGTATATTCTATTAATTTCATTTTTGAATTCATGACCTAAGAGCTTGAAGCCTACTGGCTTAGCATAGTTGGGTAGCTTTGGTGATTTCCAGGATGCTAGACATCCATTCTAGCCAAGTCTACCCAATGTGAAGAAAAGAGTTCCTGTCAAACTCAAGGGACACTCCAATGTTCTTATGTCAATACTTTCAAAATTTAGAAAATTGTATCACCTTTTAATATATTCATGATAGCTGCATACAATAATGATTTGACTACCACTTGAATCTGTTAAAATAACAGTGAATAGGCTTTTATTTAGTAAAAACATGTTTTGTACTTTCCTCTGTGAGATAATAAACTTCCTGATGTTATTCTAGTGTTATATATTAAATTTTAAAGTCTTTTACTCATCACCATAAATTTAATTAAAAAGTTCCTTTGAATTTGCTAAAAATTAAGCTACTTTAAGTTATGAATCTAATCATCTTTAGTACAAAATTCATCAAAAGGATATAAATATAACTTCAGATAAACTTTTAAATATTTAAACACAAAATACATTTCTTGAGGAAATAAAGTTTTAAAAATTAGTTTATAAATATATTTTTTCTAATTAGTTTATAAATCATTAGCTACAAACTAGATATTACCACAGGAAGGCAGAGCCCATAGCCTGCTTTAAGATGACTTTTTATTTTTATGCATGTAAGTGCTAAGGAGCTATGGAATTAGAAGTGTTTCTTTTTCCGATGGTATTTTAATTCCTTCTTTGAAAATTGTGGGGGTGCATGCCTTTAATCTTAGCCGTTGGGAGGCAGAGGCAGGTGGATTTCTGAGTTCGAGGCCAGACTGGTCTACAGAGTGAGTTCCAGAACAGCCAGGGCTATACTGCATATATTTATCTGATCCATTTCAGTCCTTTCCATCCAGTACTACCTTGTTCCAACTCCTCTTATTTTTTTTTTATCATCCTGTCACTCTCTAAACTCCATAAACTTATTTCTTTGTTTTTACTAGTAACCTCTGAGTCCAATTGGTGATGTTTATGTGCCCTCCACTGAAACATGGGCACCCTGGGAGCAGTTATATCGCACAGGAGAGGAACCCACTTCTCTCAGCAGCCATCTTACCAGCTAATAGCTCATTTGCTACTAGTAGTCTTCAGAAGCTGCTTCCTAATTCCTTTTGGAAATTTGAGTAGCTGCTTCTTGTACAGATAACCATTCTTGCTGTGCAGTGATGTATGTAACATCTTGGTCATGTCCAGAGATCAACATTTCTTTGCTTTAGTTTTCATCCTTCAATGTAGAGGAATTTTAATCCAGCAATATGGCTGCTCTGGTAAGGGACCACATCCAGATGTTTGATCCAGTTAGAATATGGACATGCCATATCCCTTTAGTCTCTCTGGTTGGAATACAGACACAACTTTAGTATACATTTCTTAGGTAAATTTAGTTTGTGGAAGGAAGCAGCAATATTTGAAAGTAATATCTAATTGAGGAGATGATAAAGTGATGAATCAGAGAAAGATATAATGAAATGAGTCAGAAATAGGATACACCCACCTCTCACAGGACAGGACAGAAAAAGTTACTTATGAACAGCACAAAGGGAGAAAGTTGGAAGTCATTGCAATGAGTACACTGCAGTGGAGTTGAGTTTGTTCATGAGTTCCTGCAGTTCAATACAGGTTATCAGAGGCAGCTGAAACCTGAAGATACGAAAAAAAAAATTGTGAGTTAGTTTGAGGCCAAGCAGAGCAACTCAGTGAGAAATTGAGAGAAACCAGATGGACACCATCATCTTAGAGAGGAGTGTGAGCAAGAACAGTTCAGTTGAACCAGCCAGCCAGAGTTCAAAAAGAACTAGAAGGGGTGGACTTATTCAACAGTAAGCCTCTGAGATGACAATTACATCTGATGGATAAAAGTTACTTTTACACTTCAACTCTTATTCTTTCTTCCTATCACTCCCCAATATTTCCTGTGACTTAGATTGAGGGAGGTTAAAATAGATGGTACATCCACACCTAAGTACTCAGGTTTATTTATATTGGGTACTTTTACCAGATATGAGCCTCTGTACCAACCATTATGTGAAAATAATTTTTTTTTTTTGTCTAAAGTGACAACATCAATCATGAGTTATTCTCAGAGAAATATCACTCTGAACCTTTTTCCTTTTTTAAAAAAGTTTTTTTTTTTTGTTATAGCTCTCTGCTTTTCCCTCTGTGTGTGGGCATGTATGTATGTATGTATGTATGCATAAGTTTTCATGATTGTGTGCAAGTATCTATTGAATCCAGGAGCACTGTAGCCCCTGGAACTGGAGTTAAAGTCAGCTGTGAACTGCATGATGTGTGGATACTGGAAATCAAACTCATGTAAGAGAAGCATGTGTTCTTAATTGCTGAGCCATCTTTCTAGGCCCTGCTATTAGATCTCAAGTTATATGCCAATAACCATTTGGCCCAATTATCAGTAAAATATATATTTGCCACTGACAAGTCTGAGTGGGTCGTCCTTTTATTTATTTTTTTTTTTGAAGCAAAACATTTGAATACTCTTGTCAGACACTGGCTGAAATTGAATTCATTTTATTTACATCCCATAGCAGGAATAGAATGTTTCCAGTTGTTTGGTGCCTCAGAAAGTTTACACAAAAAGATGTTTGTGTACTTGTCTCTTTTGTAAAATATGAGGAAGGAAGAGAAAGCAAGGTAACTGACAATGAATGATGTCCTTGGCTAGGAAGCGTCCCAGCAATAAAACTAGCAAAGATTTCAGGTAGCTAAGCAGATTTGAAAATAAGTCCTTAAACTGACCATTTCCACATTCTACATTGAAAATCCTCATGTACCTCATGACTACTTGTACCGCACTGAGAAAACTGTTATATTAAGATATCAAGGAAGGAAAACAACATCTAAAATCAGTTATAGACATTGGTTTTGTCTTTCATTCATATACCCATCCACCATATTTAATTATACAACTTGAAGGATACGGCATATTTCACTTTCTTTATGAATGTCTCCTGTGCCTCTTAATAGAAGCAAAATATTTTCAATGAATCAATAGAATGTATGGCAAATATAATACACACTGAAGGCATTATAGTTATAAGTTCAATAAATGTTCTGTGAGCACACTGGGATCATTCTGTGGCTCTAAATTAAACAGCACCATTTATAAGATGAAGACTGCTATAAAATTGTATTTCCTATAGGAAAAGAATTATAAGATTCTATGAGCTCTGATATGAAAGCTGGAGTAAAATGGAATATGTTTCTACCACTAGGGAGGTCCTTACAGCATCTTACAGAGAAAAAGAGACATCTGTAGGGGTTAAAGATATTTTGTATGGATGGAATAAAGAAAGATTAAATGGAAGATTAAATGGAAAGATTAAAGGAACCTATATAAGATTCGTAGTAATGGCATGATTTCTGATAAAGAGTGGATCAGTGTGCATTTTACCCCCACAATGGCCCTGATAGTTCTTGGTGCTCACCTTTGGGTATACATGTGTTTACTTTATCTCCCAGTCCAGTTTCTTCATCTGTCAAATGAGATGGATGACTTTCAATCTCCCTGTAACTTGAACTCCCCTTTAGTAGCTGTGTTATTGAAGTGTAAGCTTCAAATTATAGTGACAGTAAATTGTTTCTATTTCTTATATTTACAACTTTTAATAGACAGTTTTAGTAGTGCATGCAATGAAAATATACCTAAATGAGACTAACACTCTCTCCTTGTAGCCTTATTAAAGACTGATGACAGCGAGCTTCTTTTTTGTAAGCTTCAAATTATAGTGATAGTTATAGCATATGGTTTTACTATGGTTTTATAGTATATGGTTTGATTTATAAGTATAACCAGAATCTTTATAATTTCTTTTAAAGATAAAAAACCCCAAAACATTAGGTTTTGATACGATATACATTAGATTTAGATGGAGAGATATGGAGCTTGAGAGTTTATTTCTCAGATGAAGAGTGTGGTGGTATGAATATGCTTGGCCTATGGAGTGGTACTATTAGGATATATGGCCTTGTTGTAGTAGGTATGATCTTGTTGGAGGAAGTGTGTCACTATTGGGATGGGCTCTGAGACCCTCTTGCTATCTGTTTGTCTTCAGAACAAGATGTATAATGCTCAACTCTTCCAGCACCATGCTTGTTAGATACTACCATGCTCCTGCCTTGATGATACTAGACAAAAATTATGAACTTGTAAGCCAGGCCTAATTAAATTTTGTTCCTTATAAAAGTTGCCTTGGTCGTGGTGTCTCTTCACAGCAATGAAGCCCTAACTAAGACCAAGAGTTTGAGATTTTTCTTCTAGGATTATACTTGTCCCTGGACTGGTTCTACATATCTCAGCATGTGTCTTCTCTCATTGAGGCTTTCAGGAGTTTCCTCACTCTAAGGAGTATACCTATCCAGCAAATGACAGTGCCCTGCTTTGCTGATTGGGAAATTTGTAGATTTCAACACAGGTGGTACTTTTTCAAGAGTGTTTACTGACCCACTTTTGTGGACTCATGAACATCTTTACTGGAGAAGTTCTTGAAATTGAAGAGGGAGAGCAAAATCAAAATAGTGTTTTTTGATCCTGTGTAGAAGACAGCACTGATATTGCAAACCAGAGAACAAGACAACTTTCAATGATAGATGTTAGGACTCTGTGGATGAAACATCAGCCTTACATTGAAATCAATACCTTTATGATACTCTTAGAGTGACCATGGTCATCTTTGACGGCCATCATTTTGGGGGGAGGTACCTAAAAGTCTTCTTATTTGTGTCTGGGGTATGATGGTAAATCTCCATGGAAGTGAGGACACATTTGAGATGATTATATCTTCTACAAATTAGGGAAACATTGCTTTCACTGATGTATTTCTCAGTTTACACACTTCTAATGGGGTTCCTTGTGATGTTTTCTCATGAGTAGACAATGTATATTGAAGATGCCTTTCTGCCGCTCTCATATCCTTACCCATCTCTGTACCCTTCCTCATTCTTGTCCATCAAGATTGTGCTTTCAGGGTGACTTTTCCTCTTCATTTCTACATGTGAGAGACAATTTGCAATATTTGCCTTTCTGTATCTGACCTTTCTTTGCACAGCATGGTGTCTTCTAGAATCTACTTTGCTGCAAATAACTGGAATTGATTTTTTTTCTTCTGACTGAATAATATTCTACCATGTGTAAATGGTTTTGTGTCTGTTTGTTTTTGTTGGAGTATTAAAATATACCCACCATGCATTTGAGCCGGTAGTTCCCAGGTTGTGGCACAATTTTGGAAAGTTACAGATCCCTTGGAACTATGGAGTAGCTTCACAAAGTAGGTTGCTATGGGAACATCCCTTTTTCATTCAGTCCTAAGTTTTTCATGTCCTGATTGACCAAAGTTTAAACAGGTCATGCCTTTTGAGCTTCCTGAACAGTGAGCCAAAATAAACATTTTCCTTTTTTAAAACTTATTATTCCATCATACAGTATATCCTGATCACAGCCTCTTCTCCCTCAGTTCTCCCCCAGATCCAAAGTTCCTCCATTTCCCTTCAGAAAAGAGCAGGCTTCCCAGGAATAGTAAACACATGGCATACCATGATGCAATAACAAGATGCAAACTACCATATTGAGGCAAGCTAGTAGGAGGAAAAGGATCTGAGAGCAGGCAAGAGCTCAGCAGCAAAGATTTCAGTGCAAAAGAAACTTTTAAAATTGTTTCTCTGAGGTATTTTGTTATAGTGACAAGGAAAGTAATGATACAATATTTTTGTATTGATATACATCTAGGGTAAGGTCATAACTAGGTGAATAGTGCCACAGTTAAAACAGACATAACATTACTTCCTTTGTATGTGGGTGTTATTCTTCATTTTATATACTCAGGAATTAGAGAGTCAAATGATATTGTAGTTCTGAGTTTGGGAACAATCTATGGTGCTTTACATAATTATTATGAAATTTAGGTCTTTACTAACATCACATATGTTTCTTTTCCATAAAATCATCACTAGCATGTTGTTATTTGATTATAGTCATTTTAATGGGTAACATATGTCTCATTGTAGATTTGACTGACCAACATTGTTGGTATCTAATGATATTTGACATTTTTTCTATTGGCATTTTTCAAAAGTATGCATACTATAAGATAACTTACCATTTAAAAATTTTAAAATTTGATCATTTTTCTTCCTTATATTTTCAAAATATATTCTATTCATTATCAGAAAAACAAAAATTTGGACATTTCAGTTTGTCAATTGTTTTCTTTGTTTTGTAGAAACTTTCTTAATTTGGTTAATCTTATTATTTAATTTTTATATCTGGTTCCTGTGCTTCTTGAGTCCCACATAAAAACTGCATGGTCTATATTGATAAACTGAAGTGTTTGTCCTGTTTGCAGAGCTGGAAATTTTATACTAAAGTCCACAGTTCAAACTGAGTGATGTTGTGAGGGGTTATAGCATTCAAGTTGCACTCTGACTATGAATGTCCAGTTTTTCCAGCCCCTTTCTTGAAGATGCTATTTTGACTTTGTTTTTGGCATCTTTGTTAAGATGGGTTGGTTGTAGATGGCTTTGTTTTGTTTCTTAGTTCTCTATTCTCCTCAGTTTCTTTTACACCATTATCAAGCTGCTTTGTTTATTGTGGCTCTGTAGTAGTAAGCCTTCAAATCAGAAATAACAAAGCTTGTATCCTTGTCATTTTTTTTTTTTTTTGCTTGTGATTCTTTGAGCTATTCAGGGATTATTGTACATTCAAAGGAATTTTTCTAATTTTAATACTCTAAGGCTATGAAGAATATTATTCAATGTTACCCCCCCCCAAATTTCATATGTACTCCTCTTAGGATAATATCAGTATTTTAGAAATCTTAAAAGCATGAACATTAGCTTTCTAACCTTTCTGTGTCTTTTGTAATTTTTTTTAAGTTTTTCAGTGATATATTTTATGTATTTTGTCTTAGTTTCCTTTGGTTTTGACAGTTTTTATTGTATATTTTCTTTATTTACATTTCAAATCTTATCCCCATTCCCAGTTCCCCCTTTCCTGGAAACCACCTATTCCATCCTCCCTCCCTCTGCTTCTATGAGCATGCTCAACCACCCACCCACTCCAACCTCCCCATCCTCAATTCCCCTACTCTGGGGGCATCTATCGAGCTTTCATAGGTCCAAGGAACTCTCCTCCTATTGATGCTTGACAAGAGCTTCCCCTGCTATATATGCAGCTAAAGCCATGTGCTGGTTGATGGCTTAGTCCCTGGGAGCTCTGGGGTGTCTGGTTGGGTGATATTGTTGTTCTTCCCATGGGGGTTGCAAATCCCTTCAATTCCTTCAGTCCCTTTCTAACTCCTCTAGTGGGGACCCCACTGTCAGTCCAATGGTTGGCTGCAAGCACCTGCCTCTGTATTTGTAAGGCTCTGGCAGGGCCTCTCAGGATACAGCCATTTCAGGTCCTTTTAGAATCCACTTCTTGGCTTCCACAATAGTGTCTGGGTTTAGTAACTGTTTATGGGATGAATAACCAGGTGGGACAGCCTCTGGATGGTCTTTCCTTCAGTCTCTGCTCTACACTTTATCTCCACATTTGATCCTGAGAGTATTTTGTTCTCCTAAGAAGGACTGAAGCACTCACAGTTTGGTCTTCCTTCTTCTTGAGTTTCATGTGGTCTGTGAATTGTATCTTGGGCATTTGGAGCTTTTGGAATAATATCCACTTATCAGTGAGTGCATACCATGTGTGTTCTTTTGTGATTGGGTTACCTCACTCAGGATGATATTTTCTATTTCCATCCATTTGCCTTTGAAGTTCATGAGTTCATTGTTTTTAATAGCTGAGTAGTACTCCATTGGGTAAATGTACAACATTTTCTGTATCCATTCCTCTGTTGATGGGCATCTGGGTTCTTTCCAGCTCCTGGCTATTATAAATAAGGCTGCTATGAACATAGTGGAGTATGAGTCCTTATTACATGTTGGAGCATCTTCTGAGAATATGCCCAGGAGTGGTATAGCTGAGTCCTCAGGGAATATTATGTCCAATTTTCTGAGGAACCGCCAAACTGATTTCCAGAGTGGTTGTACCAGCTTGCAATCCCACCAGCAACAGAGGAGTTCCTCTTTCTCCACAGCTTAACCAGCATTTGCTGTCACCTGAGTTTTTGATCTTAGCCATTCTGAATGGTGTGAAGTAGAATCTCAGGGTTGCTTTCAATTGCATTTTCCTGATGACTAAGAATGTTGAATATTTCTTTAGGTGTTTCTTGGCAATTCAATATTCCTCAGTTGAAAATTCTTTGTTTAGCTCTGTACCCCATTTTTAATAGGGTTATTTGATTCTCAAATGTACCACATTTGTCTTTTATAATTTTTTACGTTGCTGTTTTGTAATGTACATGTGTTGCCCCTTCACATCTTTAGGTTGAATCTGATGTATTTTTTGAAGGCTATTGGAAATGGTCTTATTTTCTAGTTTTCTTTCTGTTTGCTGTGATAAATCACACTGATCAAAAGTAACTTAGGAAAGAAATGTGTCTATTTTAGCTTATACTACCAGGTCACAGTCCATTTTTGTGGAGAAACCAAGGCAGAAACTGGAGTAAACATTGAATCAGAAACCATGCTTGCCTTACTGGCTTGTGCTCTGGCTCATGCTTAGCCAATTTTCTTACAAATCTAACACTTTCCTACTTAAAGACTGTGCCACTGGCTAGTTTCATCAATCAAGACAGATGCAGTCACAGGCCAGTCTGGTATGGCCCAAGACAGATGCAGTCATAGGCCAGTCTGGTATGGCCCAAGACAGATGCAGTCACAGGCCAGTCTGGTATGGCCCAAGACAGATGCAGTCACAGGCCAGTCTGGTATGGCCAGTTCAGTTGAGGCTTTCCTTTCTCAGGTAACTCTATTTTTTGACACAGTGACAAAAGTTGACAACAAATATCAACCAGCATAGGTTATTATCTTCTTTTCTTTATCAGGCAATTCACTATTGGTTTATAGAAAGACTACTGAGTTTTTAGTGATATTTTTGTCCTACTTATTTTATAAATAGCAAATTTTAGTTTAGCAATCTCTACATTCTGATAGTAGTTTGGAGGAGTCTATAAACTTATCAGCAAATAATGATACTTATACATTTTCTTCTTTTAATTTCTTTTTCCTATAACTGTTCTTGCTAAAATATCTAGTACTATATTGAGTAAGAATACTGATGGGAAACTTCATTGTCTTTGTCTAATAACAAAAAACATGCATCCCCCAAACTCTTTAGCATAATGTTGCCTATGGGTTTCTTGTATATAATTTTTCATTAGGTTGAGTTATGATCCTTTTGTATCTAATTTGTTAGTGTTTCTTTGTCTCTTACTATTTTAATGTCTTAAAGTTCATCTTTATGATTGAAGTATGGCTGGCTATTTAAGTCTGCTTCATTTTGATTTTCTAGGAATTTTTTTATTCTCTTACTTTGAATTCTTGTGTCCTCATATGTGAAGTGACTTTACTATGTTTGTTTCTGGATTTGAAATGTACCATCAAATATCTTGCTTGGATTTGAATTGAACCATCAAAAGTCTGGTGCATATGGACAGATGTCCATGGTTTGTTTTTTCAAGGCGATGCTTTTGCTGATGCTGTACTTTCAGTGACTACTTTCCTCGGCCATTGGTCTTGGTTGCCTTGCCTTCCCTTTGCTCAAAACAGATGTTTGTTCAGTGATGAAAAAGGAGTTTGAGAGCCCAACCTTCCTAGCATGATGCTTTAAGAGACATGTCTGTGGGATGTAACACCATTTCTCCTGCTTGACCTGGTCCATTGGCACTAAGTAGTAAACAGTGAGGAAGTAGAAACAAGGATCCTTGACAAGACAGTGTTTTGTTGGCTCAGATATTTCTCTGAGAAAGGTAGACACAGACATCCTAACACTGTCTCTGGTTGCTCAATCTTGCCAGCAATATCTGATCAGATAAAATGTAGGACAGGCAGATGGTAGGAGTCATATAAGTATGACAGCAGACCTTTGATGGGAACTGGAGGAGGGGGATTGTCCAGGAACAGGACTTAGTCATGCCATAATCATGTATGCCTGGAGGTGGGCATTTCCTGGGGTTTTTCTCTTCCATATTCATTTAGTCATAGTATCAACCAGGGAGATAACTGGAGAGGGTTATGTCTAGAAACAGACACAGTTTCTCCCAGGGACTCCTTTGAATATGTGCATCAAGGGACAAAGTTGCAGACATATGTTTTCTACCAACAACTGTTCCAGATGCAGTTCCTGCTAGAAAATGCATGGAATCGACTGAATTGGGAGCTTGGCAAACTCGGTATCCAGAATGCAGTAGGCACTAGGCAGATTATCTTTATACCATTCTAGGTTGTACGCTGTACATAGCTGGATGCTCAGTAATATTTTGGAGTCGCATAAGCATTTTTGTGTTTACAGGACATCAGTGGAACTATAGCATATTTCCCCCATCCTGTAAGTTACAGGTTTCTGTATGCATACAGAAGAAAGATGTTTACATACAGGAACTGTGTCAACAACTGCTTGGAGTACTGAAACTATTTTGATTTTGTGGGAGACTGGCTGTGACCTTTGGCCTAGGAGGACTAATTGCAATTCTTTAGTTTTTAATGTATCATCTTGAAATCCACTCTGTATCACATTGCCTCTTCTGGGAGCCATCTCTGTGGAATGTCTTTGGGGCTCCTCAAATAGAAGTATTCTAGGGTTTGTGACTCCCTAGAGTAGTGGGAATTCAGACAGTAGGTCCTATCTCAAGATGACTTTCAGCTTCCATCTTCTATGATACCATTTCCTGAAGCAAGACTCCTGTACTGATTTCAGTTATTCACCTAGTTAGGCTACAGTTCTGTAAAGGCAGTGAAGCTTACTTTTAGCTATAAATCGTGCTTTACATGCTGATGAAGTTTACTGGGACTGCATCTTTTATCTATACCATGCAGAAGTGGATGACTAACCACTTCCTGGCTATGGCACTCTGATAGCAAGGACTGGGATATTTGCTGTCTCTGTTATTCTTCCAGTTTCTGAATCTTACAGGTTTCTAGCATGTTTAGTATTGATTCTCGGTGTTCTCCCACAATGACTCACATCACAATATAGACATACAGTTGTTGCTTGGAAACCTTTGTGCAGAGAGCAGGTACATGCTGAGTGCCTCTTTTCAGCCGTCTTGCTCCACCTCTTAAAGGTGTTTTTTTCTGACTTAGCGGTTATCATTATTCTAATTTAGCCCAATCTGATGGAGATAGTTAGCCAGGGCACAATTCTGTACTAAATGAATAAGAGCTGTAAGGAAACAGACACGATTTACAATTGCTGTTACTGCAGGTGAACTTAATACACATCAGTTATTCTGTTCTTAGCCAACTGGAATGCTGTGTGGCCTTCAGATCCTCCCAGAACAGATACTTCTTGATGGGAGAGCTCTGTGATATCCTCTACTTGCCCTCTAATTAAACTCATTTTGCCTCTCCAAATTGTTTTGGTCACTTTGGTTCTGGACCTGATTGATTGCCTACAAAGCTGCAAAGAATTTCTAATAATGTAGGCTCTTTTTGGAATGGTTTTGGGGGACTTGCATGTCAAATTCCTAGTGTGACAATCATTCTTAGGTAGAGGTGTCACACCTGCTAGAGATGTATTCTCATGCCCTCTGGTTAGATGCCACTTTTCTTTAATAATATTCCATGTTCTTAACTCTTGATTTTTCTGGGAGGACTAAATGCATTTTTCTCTAAAGCCAATAATAAACTTACTAGAAAAGTTAGATCTATTTGCTTTTCATCCACTATAGTGGTCCCTAAGATTTGGGTCTTGAAGAAATTTTCAAATTAAGGTTGATGTTCCATATTTAAGGGGAGTTCTATTTGTTTTCCTTCTATTTATCCTAAGTCTGCTTTGAGAAATAAATTAGGTATGGAATTTAAAAACCACACACATAAGGGAGACTTTGGATTTCTTAGGTTTCCTAACAAAATCTTTGCTTCCTTGTCAGTGTTTCTGGTTTGCTGGGTCAGAGTTGAATTTCTTGTCTCATTATTGTGAAATATGATAAGGGAGGAAAGTAGATGATGGATAAATTGGAGCTTATTGAGAAGTAAAGAAACAGCTTTCTGTATCCATGCAGGAACTCAAACATCAGTTGCCAAGTAGTGTTTGGAGTGTGTGTGTGGTGGTGGGGAGGGGAGTTGTATACTGGATAGAAACCAATTTGTTTCTACCCATATGCAAATTAGGTACAGGGATGAATCTGTCTGGTTAATTTGAGTGTATGTAGGGAATTCTGATTGGTTGATAGATTGGGCAGAATAAACAGGCTCAAAAAGTCCTTCAGTGAGAAAAGGGTTATAAAAAGCTTCTGAATGTGGGTGTGTGATCCTGCATGTCAAAGTGGACAGAGAACTAGGAAGTTAAAGGGCAATGGTTGGTGCTAATATTAGTGAGATCTTGTTGAGTTATGGCTTTTTGAATTTGAGGTCCTATTTTATATCTATTGTCTTAGTCAGGGTTTCTATTCCTGCACAAACATCATGACCAAGAAGCAAGTTTGGGAAGGAAAGGGATTTTTCAGCTTACTTCTACATTGCTGTTTATGACCAGAGGAAGTCAGGACTGGAACTCAAGCAGGTCAGGAAGCAGGAGCTGATGCAGAGGTCATGGAGGGATGTTCCTTACTGGCTTGCTTCCCCTGGCTTGCTCAGCCTGCTCTCTTATAGAACCCAAAACTTTCAGCCCAGGGATGGCACCACCCACAAGGGGCCCTACCCCCTTGATCACTAATTGAGAAAATGCCCCACAGCTGGGTCTCATGGAGGCATTTCCCCAACTGAAGTTCCCTTCTCTGTGATAACTCCAGCCTGTGTCAAGTTGGCATACAAAACCAGCCAATATACCTATTGTATAAAATTCATTATGAAATCACCTCATTCTTGGATTTGACTACCAAATCTTCCAGGGCATGTAGACACTGATGTTTTCCTTGTGCCTGCAATGTTAATTGTCTATAGAATAGGGCAGCCTTGCTCCTGATCCTGACTTATGCAGGTTTAATTTCAATTGATTGACTAATGAACTGATAGAATGCCTACGGTACAGTAAAACTAGTAACACAGCAAAAACTGCTTTTAAGGATAAACTGGCACAATTCATCAAGCTATTTGAAAAACTTGAAAGGTGGCTATCTTGTCTTTATTTGGTTGAGTAGACCCCCGAGGCTTACAGCAGTTAGAATTTGAGACTAGGCAAACTGACTTTCAGTCTCATACTCTTTCATTCATATTATACTATGCTGCTTGTTTGGTTGTTTTCTATCTACAAGAAGTTACACATTTTTATGTAGCTGTCTTATTTTAGAAGCTAAACTGAAGGTAGGTAAGAGCTGAAATCCTTTCTGGTCTCAGCTATGACAGAATTCCTGTCCTTCCAAGACAGAAAAACACAGGCTTATTGAAAATATAGTCACTGTCTTTCCATAGATGATTCAGAGCAATGTGATTGCAAAGCAAAGCATGGCTGTGAAATCTGGAGAGACAGGTAAATATGAGTTGGAGCTGAGCTCTTCTTACCTGGGTGAAGAAAGCTGGAGCAAGGAACTGGCTGAAAGACTTAACTGGTGATTTGAGCAAGCTGCTGGAAGGTAAGGGCGGACAAGCATGAGAGTAAAACAGTTTCTGGGGGCCAAGGTCCTGACTCCATTGAGCAAGCTGCTGGAAGGTAAGGGTGGGCAAGCCTGAGAGTAAAACAGTTTCTGGGGGCCAAGGTCCTGACTCCATGTTCTGGGATCAGACTTGTTTTCAGCAGCCTCAGTAGGTTCCTGCAGGGAAGCTCATTTGAAGCAATTGCAGAGTAGAGAAGGGGGAGTCTTCCAGGAAACAAAAACTTCCAGTCCCAATCAGGTCTAGTCTTGCAGTTTCTTTTAAAGGGAGCAGAGAGGGGAAAGTCTCTAGAGGGTCTATGTTTTGAGGAACTAGGCCCAGCGTGATGTAGCCAGAAATGGTGATTAAAGGTAGGGAGAAGCCGAAAGCTGTACAGTGCTGCTCTGCTGTGAAATTGGTGATGCAGAAACAAGGGCTCAGTGAAAGACTGGGATTCAGCTGATTACAGAATGCTGCACCCAGCCATCATGTTGCTAGGTGCCTAGGACAATGAGGATGGATGTCTTCTGAACGAGCTACAAGATGCAGATAATCCAAAGACCAGTAGTTAAAGAAGTCCTAAATTTAATGAAGAGAAAAATATATCCTGACACCTGTAGCTACAACAAGCTAAAGTTACAGCTCTAGTTCTAGGCAATTAACATAAACCCTCTTATTTAAGGCCTGTGTATCTCAGTCTCTGTTATATAATGTCATATGTCCTGCTTTCAACAAAACATGATGCATGCCAAGAACCAAGGCTCAGGAAGGGGAACAGTTTGAAGAAAGCAATCAGGCATCAGACTCAGGAGCAGCAGATTTGTGGAGAATTATAAGACAAGGACATGAAAATAGTTGATGCATATGTAAAGGACTCCAGTGGAATATTTAGTTGAATATATGGTATTCATATTCATTCATAGCAGAGAAATAAAAAATCAGATAACCAAAGGGAATACTAGACATTAGAAATGAAGAAGTTCTGATTGGCTCATTAGGAGTCTTAAGTTAAAGAAACTATGAGCATGAAGATGGGTCAGAAGAATGTCCAAGACAGTACCAAAATGTGTAAAATCTTTGCTTAATTTGAACAGACAAAGAAAAAGGACAGAGAAAAACAGTGTTTAGAGGAATGATTAGTTGATGATGTCCCTGAACTAATAGGCACTGTCTTAATTACTTTTCTTTTGCTATGAAAAGATGCCATGAAAGAGTTTATTGTGGGCTGTGTCTTCATCTTCTGCTTCTCCTCCTTCTTCCAGTTTCAGAGGGTGAGTTCATGATCATCATGGCAAAGAGCATGACAGCAAAACAACCAGGCATGATGCCAGAAAGATAGCTTAGAGCTTATATCTGATCCATAGTCACAAGTCAGAGAGAGCTACCCAGGATTTTGACATGGGCTTTTGAAACCTTAAACTCCAATACAACTCCAGTGACCCACATCCTCCAGCAGAGCCACATCTCCTCCAACAAGGCGGTATCTTTTACTACGTCTCAAATACTACCACCCACTAAGGACCAAGTCTTCAACTATATGAGCCTAGGGATGGGGTGGGGGCTGTCTTAGTCATTATTCTATTGCTGTGAAGAGACACTAGGACCAAGGCAATTCTTATGAAGTAAAACACCTTAAGGCATTTAATTGGGGATTGTATACAGTTTCAGAGGTTTAGTCCCATGGTGGGGAACATGGTGTACATAGACAGACATAGTGTTAGAAAAGTGCTGAGAGTTTTATATCCAGAAGAGAAGAGAAAACCATCTGGGTCTGGATTGGAGTTTTGAGATGCCAAAGCCCACACTCAGTGACACTCCTCCTCTAATACAGCCATACCTCCTCCAACAAGGTGACAACTGTTACTCCTTCTCAAACAGTTCCACCAACTGAGGTTCAAGTATTGAGGTTCAAGTATATGAGCCTATGGAGTTCAGAGAAGCTGTATTTATTCAAACCACCACACACACTGAACTATGGATTGAGAAGCTCGGAAAAAGATCTTAAAATAAACACAAAGACATCCTGTGTAAAACTAAAGAAAACCAAAGGCAGGAACATCTTGGAAGAAAACCAAGGTGGGAACTTTGCATAGGGGAAGCAAGACTGGAATCAGAAAACTCTTTGTCATTGCAAACTCTTCATGTAGGAAGTGTAGAGACTATCTGCAAATGTATATAAAAATCATACACCTAGACTGCTATAAAAAATCATACACCTAGACTGCTATATCCAAGAAAATGATACTCCAAAGTTTTAGGAGAAAATAAATTTTAGTTTTTGTTCTTGGAGTAACAAAAATGGAGGGATCTTCAGAAACATTTCCAGTAAGAATTGTTTAAAGACAGTCTTCAGGCTGGTGCAAATGATACAAATCATATTCTTGAATCAATGTAAAGAAAGGAAGATAAGACATAACAAACTAAGGGGAAGTTGAACTATCTTATTTTCTTTAAAATTGGTTTAAATTTTGACTCTTGAAGGAGTAATGATAACAGGTTGACATAAGAATATAGCTCTCACCTTAAATGAAATGGGAAATGATATATTATGAAGCCATTTTCAGTGACCACGAAACACAGATTTATCTCAAAGTCCAGATTCAACTTCAAAGCACTTTCATGAAGTTTTATAGTTTTAAATGCTAGAGAACAAATATAATCATAAATTATAGCAAATTTAAAATGTTAGTGGGTACATCAGATAGGTACTCAGATGTGGGGCAAAAACGGGGTCCTGCGTCTGAGTGCTTTGGGCAAGGGCCGCTAGGCGAGGTGGACAAAGGAAGTTTGACTGTGTTCACCACACTGATGCAGTAGACCCCTTTGGCGTGGGAAAAGATACAGTCTGGGTTCCCGGAGTTGGGCTCAGACTCTAGGGCACCACAGACACCTCTGTGTACCTCTAAAGAGGTACCGAGGTTCTGGGGTCCATGGGTTGTACGGAGGCTAGAGACGACAGGTTCTCACTCTCAGACACCCCACACAGTGCTGTATGTCACAACCCCCACCCCAAGAGCTGAGGATGGGTGGGGACCCTTGGGCATACTCTGACCTGGGGGGCTGAAGTGAAAAGGGCAGGAGGAGAGAGAGCTCTAGCAGGTTACCGCAGGGAAGGGGAGTCCTAGACCTGTTCATTCGGGTTGGTTTGGCTGGCAGCCAGGGCTGGGACATAGGGAGGCCTCTCTGAGGGAGTTTAGATGAGCTGCTCACTAGGGGAAGACCTGCTCCATTGCTCCAGCACGGAGGTCCTGATGAGAAGAGGCAGTCCATGGTTTTAAGGTGTTTATTATAGAAAGACAGAGAGAGGGAGAGAATAGGGAAGCAGAGGCCAGCCATGGCCACGTGGAGAGAGGGGGCAAAGGGATGGGGAGAGAGGGAGAGCAGGGGAGAGAGAGTAAGAGCAAGAGAATAAGAGGTAAGAGAACAAGAGAGGGAGGAGTGGGCAAACAGGCCTTTTTATAGTGGGCTGGGCCATCCTGTCTGTTTCCAGGTAGTTATGTGGGGAGGAGCATACCTGGATGTTGCCAGGTAAAACTGTGTGGGTGGAGTCCAGACAGAATACCAGGAGCTTGGGGCATTACCTATGAGACTGATGGCCACACATCTCTTTGCAAGGGGATGTGGGAGGCTGTAGTTGCAATGAGTCAGGGCCCCAGGAGGTGTGGCTGAACACCTAAGATCCCTTAGGGTCACTGGGGTTCCAGGCCTGTGCTCTCAACTGGGGACAAGGTTGTCTGTGCACAGCTTATCGCCCCCCCAACACCCAGATGGCAAGATGGGAGAAGCTTTTCTATAGGGCTCAGGTGGTGTTGATGGCATTCTTGGCTTTTAGGTCTGCTAAATTAATAAATTTCTAAAAAGTTTTATCTACTAGTGTTCTTACACAGAGGTGGCTAAGAAATCAAATAATTAAACTAAATGAGGAGACAAAGTGAAATCTTGTGTTAAAGGCAGAGAGGTCATAAAAAGCAAAGAGGGAGAAAAAGAAAAACAGAGAAAGGAGTTACAGATGTGGCAGATGACCACATTACTAACCCATCAAGTACAAGTAACCCAAACACACCATGGAATAGCAACACTTCATCCTCACACTAATATTTAAATACTCCAAAATATAAGAAGCAAAACCAGATAGAGCTGAAAGGACAGCACAGAAATCTACTTATTTAAATAGAATTTAGTTCTTGGCAAGAAGGCCAAAAGTAAGGAGATCCAGGCATCGAACAGACTTAGAAACAAAGTCAGCATTGCAACAATAGTGGAATGTGCTTTTTAAAAACTTCCTATGGAGTATCTACCTTTCCCAAGACCCCGTGCTGATCACAAACTATGTGTGTTAGGTGATAACGATGAGGAGCTGGTGAGATGAGTCAGATAAAGACGCCTGCCACCAAGCCTGATGATTCAGTCCCTGGGAAGTGCTTAGTGACAAGAGAGAACTCACTTCTACAAGCTGTTCTCTGACTTCCCTATGCATAGCCTCAAACGTGCCTTAACCTGTAAAATAAGTAAGCACAATGAAAAGATGTTGTATGTTTTCAAACTAGCAGTCAGTATCAGAATCATAACTGGATAGCCCTAAGTTTTCATATTTAACCACAAATGAAGTAGGAAGTATAAAAGAAACATACTTTGAAACAAATGTAAATGCAAATTATCAAAATTGTGAGGTACGCCAAAAATGTTGTTTGTAGGGCAATAGTTTCAAATGTATGTATATATTTTAGATGATTTTTTTTTATCTACCAGGGTAAAGAAATATAAAACCAACAAAATAAATTAGAGCAATAACAGACCAAAGAGTATAAAAAGCCTTCACATAAGGAATCAATGAAATTGAGAACTAGAAAACTAAATAGATCAGTGGATCAAAGTCTCAATTTATAGAGACATCAGTAAAATTGATAACATTTTGGCCGGACTAACCAAATAAAGAAAACACAAATAACCAATATCAGAAATTAAAATACTCATACTACCGATCTTCTGGGACTTAAAAATCACAGGCCACAGAATGTTGTCAGCAAGTCTATGCCCACAAATCGGATACACCAGGTTAAATGGACCATATTTGTAAAAAAACATGATGTGTCAAAACTTACACAAGAAGCAGAGTCTGACCTGACTAATAATGATTGATGAAACTGAGTCAAGAAATTGAGTCTGTAGTTTGAAACCATAAAGAAGAAAAAGCGCTAGGAGTGGTTCTGATTCCTGTGTTAGCCCAGCACTGCTATGGTACTCAAACCACGTAGATATTTCAGGAGGAAAAAGGCTAACATGGCTAGCATACTGGTGAGGAAGACAGAGCTCATGAAAAAGTTTAACCTGGTATCCTGATGACATCCCAAACAGCAAATGAAAGTTATGATAGATCAGGAAATCTGAATGAAGGCTGGACTGAGGTGTGACCTCAGGACAGTAGAAACAGATTGGGTCAACATGGAGAGTCGATGCCATAGCTTTAAAAGTTCTATGAAAGCTGGACTGTTATAGAATAAAGCAAAAACCAAACAAAATAAAACACAAAATACAGGTTATATACATATTTAAAAAATCACCATCTTAATTATCATATTTAATCAGATGTCTATATGAAGTTAAAGGGTTATTACATTGCAATAACATGAATGCTCTGAATTACATGTGGTACTATAGTTAATCTTAAGAGTGAGGGAATACAGTTATCAGCCATGGTTGTTGAGGCAAATTTTTCCCTCTATGTCATATTTTAGTTTTTTCCAGTTCCCTTGGTTTTTTCTAGAGGTCCTTTAATTAAATAGAATTTGGTACTAGTTCCTGTAATCCACTGTCTGAATCCAAACACATTGCTGATTTGGTAGAGGGATGGGGAAGGGCTTAATGAGTGGGTAAAAGCCTTTGGTGAGCTTGAATTGCAACTTTACCCCTTGACAGAAGATGATGGGAAATGAGGTAGATACTTCCCTGTGCCAGTGGAAAGGAAGAAAGGGAGACTCTAGTTCTTCCTCTCTCCTGGATTAGGTAAGCTCTGGTAAATTATTCTTCCTTGCACACAGGCCTTGTGAAATAGAGCAAAAAGCTGTTATATTGTGAAATTGTGGGTTTCCCTCTTCTCCTGGTAGATGGAGGAGGGGAATTTTATCTTTACAGTTTCATTATGAGAAGCTAAGGACAGCTTAGGGGACCCTGTTTCACGTGGCCCTCTTAGTTCCACGTCAGCTTATGCTCTATGTTGCTTCTCTTAGTGCAGTTCTGCCTGTCGAGTTTTTAGGAAAACAGTTTGCCCTCATCATGAGTCATTCGTTTTCTGTTGTATCTCGGGATAGCTCTTGGTTTTCAGGTTTGTTTTTCTTCAGTTTTCCCTTTTGAGGAACAGGGATGATGATGTCCAGTCTTTCCACATATTAGATGAGAAGCTAGAAGTCTAATTTTTTTTCATAGTTTTAGGCTTTCTTTCCCCAATGATGCTTAAAATTAAGGTTTCAGGACTAAAACATAATGTTAAAAATATATTTGAGAATTTGAGCATTTTAGATTCACCATAGTTTTCGGTCCAGTGGGATGGAATTTTAATGATGGTTGTCACAGTTTCTCCTCATATTTATGAATGTGAAATGAAAGAATCCAACAAGAGGAAGGTCGATCACCAAAGCAAATTATTTGACTCTTTAAAATAGGCTTTAAATATTAAATGAATCTCTGTATATAGTAGCAATACCTGAACCACATCTAAAGTAATTACCGTCTTATCAAGAAAGGAAACCCACAATTGCTTCATGAATTCAGTAACAAAACAGCGGTTGTCAGATAGTTTGAGGCATGAATTAATAGGAAAATTTTAATTTGCATCTAGTAAGGCAGCTAGCTATCTTTTGCTAAATAATTTATGTCTGGCAGATTCATTTTGGGAAACAAAATGGCCAGCATCTGATGCAACTTACTTGTAAGAGACATAAATGAACCTTACTAAATCCCCAAGGAGCAAGAGGACTGACTTTTTTCTATAGTATATATATCTCATGTGAGTGTTAAACCAAGGGAGAACTTCATGGTGATTTAAAGACACAATGATGAAAATTTTACTTGTCTGTTATATAATTGTAGCAAATTACTTTGTCTCTGAGGGAACCATAAGGTTTTGTGCCTTAGACTCTGTGCATCTCCCAGAGTCAATGACGCAGATGTGACCCTGGGATGTCTTTCTTTCAGATGTTACTAATTCAGGGCACAATTATTTCGGTCTTGAAATGGAAATTATCTTTTAATGAATTCCATTTAAAATTTTTTCCTGTGTGTTTTTTTTTAATGTTCATCTCATTCAATAACATAATCTGGCAAACGATTAACTTGTATTGTTTGACAGTAGAATCTCCAAAAATTAATGTAATCTTTCCATATTTTTCTGGTACTAGTTGTTGTATTATTTTTTTCCAGCCCTCATGTGCAGGTGTCATGAACAGGTTCTGTTTACTCATTTTTCCAGATCATTAATACAATGTTAAGAACTGGCTGAGCACCAGTCTCTGGGCTTTGCACTAGATACCTTCCTCATTAGGGGGCACACTGTCATTTGTCATTCATATTCCATTGTTTGTTCCTCCTGACAGTTTGCAGTTCTCTCGAGTCATCCTATCAAAGTCATTTTGCATGGATTTTTAAATTAAGGTTGTGGGAGGCTCTGCATCAGCTATCATGCTGAAATCTGACACCTGTGATAGCTGCTTCATAAATGATCACCATTAATTTTTTAAAAAGTGATAACTAGTCACATCTGTCCAGAATGACTAACATTGCTCCTGGGTTTTTGAATATTGGTGGGAGGTAACTCTTAGATATATACTATAGTTGTTTGTTATAAATGATGCTACAAGATAACAAATAATGTTGATTCAAAAACTCTCTTGTGATTAGGTATAGTAAAGATAGTAAATGATTGAGAAAAAAATATTTTCTTTAGTGGCTACAAAGTTTTGAGAAATGTGAGTGCTTGGTTCTTTAGATTTGTATTTTTGAGCTTATCTTTGCCCTTGTAATAAGTACACAATACAATTAGTCTGTAAATAATTGCATTTGATTTTGATGGGGATGGTGTTGAATCACTGGATTGCTTTTGATAGGATGGCCATTTTCCTATATTAATCCTACAGATCCATAAGCATGGGAGATCTTTCTGTATTTATTATTTTTTCAATGTCTTAAAAGGTTTTTTTTTTTTATCATACATGTCTTTCATTTTCATGGTTAGTGGTACCAAGATATTTAGTAATCTTTGAGGTATTGTGAAAAGTTTTTACACTGATTATTTTCTCTGTCTATTTATCATTTGCATATAAACGGACTATTGATAATTGTGTGTTAATGTTATATCTGACTACATTTTTTTGGATATTTTATTTAGTTACATTTCAAAGGTTATCTCCTTTCCCAGTTTCCCCTCTTCAACTCCCCTAGCCCATTCCCCTCCCATTGCTTCTATGTGGACGCTCCCCCACCCACCCACCCACTCCTTCCTCACTGCCTTAGCATTCCCCTACACACAGGGGCATTGAGCCTTCACAAGACCAAAGGCCTCTTCTCCCATTGATGCCAGATAAGGCCATCCTCGGCTACATTTGCAGCTGGAGCCATGGATCCCTCTATGTGTATTCTTTGGTTGGTTGTTTAGTCCCTGGGAGCCCTGGGGGTACTGGTTGGTAGATTTGTTGTTTTTCCTATGGGGTTGTAATCTCCTTCAACTCTTTTAGTCCTTCCCCTCACTCCTCCATTGGAGTCCCATGCTCAGTCCAATCAATGGTTGCTGAAAATATGAGCTGTAAGGATTTCTTAATGTAGTTTTTTTTTTGGGGGGGGTCAGTTGTGTATACTATCATATCATCTATGAATAGTGATACTTTAACTTCTTCCTTTTAATTTGTGTCCCATTGCTCTCATTCAGTTGTCTTATTGTTCTAGGTAAGAGTTCAAGTATAATATTGAATAGATATGGAAAGAGTGGAAAGCAATTCTTTTTTTCTGGTTTTGGTAGAAATGACTCTGGTTTCTTTCCATATAAGTTGATGTGGACTATAGGCAGCTGAAAATTGCCTTTATTATGTTGAGGTATGTCCCTTCCATCCTTAATCTCTATAGGGTTTTATTATGAAGAAGTGTTGCATTTTATCCAAGGCCCTTTCTACATCTAGTGAGAGATCATGTGGTTTTTTGAAATTTAGTCTGTGTATAGGCTAGATCACAGTTATTGATTTTATGTATGTTGAACCATCCCTGCACCTCTAGTATGAAGACCACTTGATTGTGGTGGGTGATCTTGTTGATGTGTTCTTGGATTTGGTCTGCAAGTATCTTGAGAATTTTTCATCTGTTTTCATAGGAACTAATCTGTAAGTTTTTTTCATTGTTGGGTCTATATGGTTTATGTATTAGAGTAACTGTGGCCTCGTGAAAGGAATTGGACAATGTTCCTTCTGTTTCTATTTTGTGGAATAATTAGAAAAGTATTGGGGTTAACTATTCTTTGAAACTAGAACTTTGTACCCAAACCATCTCACCCTGGGCATTATTAATTATTATTATTATATTGGGGGTAGATTTTAAATGACTGATTCTCTTTCTCCAGGGGTTATACATATTTTTAAGTTACATATATATTAAGAAAGTTATCAGTTTCATTTAGATTTTCCAAATCAGTTGAATTCCAAATTTTAATGTAGGTCTTTGTTTTTCAGGATTTTCTTGGTATCTGTTGTTATATTCCCCTTTTCATCTCTAATTTTGTTAATTTGGATTTTCTCTCTCAATGTTTTAGGTACGTTTAGGTACTAAGAATTATTTACAGAACATGTTACTCAAACACAAAATGATACACCTTCTTCTTAGCACCTCAGTGAACTTTCTCCAAGACTGAATACATACTTAGACAAAAAGAAAGTCTCAATGGGAAAAAAATTAAACAATACCCTGTATCTTATTTGACCACAACAGATTAAAACTATATATCAACAACTATAGGACACTTACAAACTCAATGAAACTGAACAAGTGTTTCATGAGGGTTTGTTAACCTTACTGATTTTTCTTAAAGAGTCAATTCTTTATTTTATTCATTCTTTGTATTTTTGTTTATTTGTTTGTTGTTTCAGCCCTGAGTTTGATTATTTCTTGCTATGGATTCCTTTGTGTGTTTTTTTAATAATGTGGTTGTTTGTTTTGTTCTAGAGCTTTTATCATATGTTCTATTAATTTATTAATATGAGATTGCTCAATTTTTAAGGGTAGTCACTTAATGCTATGAACTTATATCTTAGAACTACTCACTTTGTCACATAAGTTTGTGTATATTGTGTTTTTGTTTTCATTCACCTATAGAAAGTCCTTAATTTATGTCTTGACCCATTTTTTATTCACTAGACACTTGTTCAGTTTCATTGAGTTTGTAAGTGTCCTATAGTTGTTGATATACAGTTTTAATCTGTTGTGGTCAAATAAGATACAGGGAATTGTTTCATTTTTTTCCCATTGAGACTTTCTTTTTGTCTAAGTATGTATTCAATCTTGGAGAAAGTTCACTGAGGTGCTAAGAAGAAGGTGTATCATTTTGTGTTTGAGTAACATGTTCTGTAAATAATTCTTAGTTTTATTTATTTTATGAGGTCATTTAGCTTTATTATTTCTGTTTTGTTTTTATATGGATGATCTGTATAGTGGTGACAGTTGGGTATTGAAGGCTCATACTATCAGTGTATGAAGATCAACATGTGATTTTAGCTGTAGTAGTGTTTCTTTTATGAACTTGGGTGCCCTTGTGTTTGGAGCATAATTGTTAAGAACTGAAAAGTCCTCTTGGAAGTGTTTCTTTTGAGTATGCAGTGTCCTTCCCTGTCTCATCTTGATTAGTTTTGTTTGAAGTCTATTTTGTCAGATATCAAAATGGCTACACCAGCTTGCTTCTTAGGTCTGTGTGCTTGGAATATCTATCCTTTTACTCTGAGGTAAAATGCCTGTCCTTGATGTTAAAGTATGGTTCTTGGATGCAATAGAAGAATGAATTCTGTTTTTGAATGTGTTCTGTTAGCCTATGTCTTTTCATTGGAGAACTAGGACCATTGGTGTGGATTATCAATGCCAATGATTGTTGAGTGCCATTATTTTGTAGCTGTAAATTTGCCCCCACAACATTTGATTGATTGACTGGTTTGATATTACTTATTGCTGTATTTTCTTGCATGTGGTTAACTTCTTCATGTAGAAGTTTTCCTTCTAGTGCCTTCTGTATGTCTGTATATTTAGAAAGATTCTGGTTCAACTTGTTTTTATGATGGAATGTCTTTGTTTTTCCATCTATTGTATTGAAATTTTGCTGGTTATAGTAGTCTGGGCTGGCATTCTGTGGTATCATAGTTTTTAGAGTATCTGTTCAGGATATTCTGGCTTTTAGAGTCTCTATTGAAAGTCAGGTGTCATTCTACGAGGTCCGACTTTATATGTTTCTTTTGGTCTTTTTCTCTTGCAATTTTAATATTTTTTTCTTGTTCTGTAATTTAGTCTTTTGATTATTATTTACTGAGGGGACTTTCCTTCTTGGTCCTGTCTATTTGATATTCTGTATACTTTCATGTATATTGATAGGAACCTCTTTTAGGTGGGGGGATTTCCTTCTATGATTGTTTTGAAAATGTTTTCTGTGTCTTTGATCTTGGTTTCTTCCTTTTCTAACTCTGTTAATCATCTATTTGGTCTTTCCATAGTATCTCTGATTTCCTGGATGGTGTTTGCCTGGATACTTTGTTTTTTGATTTAACATTTTCTTTCACTTAAATATCCAGTTCTTTTATTATGTCTTCAACGCCTGAAATTCTATCTTCCATCTCTTGTATTCTGCACAAGTCTTTCATCTGAGGTTGTTCCTTGGGTTTCTAAATTTTAAATTTCTGGATTTCCCTCATTGTGGGTCTTATTATTGATTCTTATCAACTTGTAAGTCTATAACTGTTCTCTTCATTTCATTCCACTGTTTGTGGATTTAGTAAATTCTGCTCTAAGAGCCTCTATCATATTCATTAAGACTATTTTGAAATCTTTGTCTTGTGATTCAGCTATATTGTATTTCTCAGGATCTACTGTAGTAGAATTGTTGGGCTTTAGTGGAATCATACTTTCATTGTTATTTATTGTGCTTTTACACCGGCATCAATGTATCTGGGGTTGTGATTATTGAAAGTCTAGGTGTTAATATCTGGTCTTGTCTTTGTTGGGTTGGTATTGTATTCCTTAGTGTTTGTTGCCCTCTCTAGTCTTTCAGAGGGTTTGGTGGTTATAAGTTGCCTGGAAGGGAATGCTTCTGAGAGCCTGCCAGTTGTGCTCACTGTGGGTTCTAGATAGACTGTGTTTCTTGGCAGTTAGGGATGAAGATGGTTTAAAGGGAAGAGGCCAGACAGGTTCTACAGGAGAGAGTAAATCAGGATTTGTCACCAAGACTTGCTTAGTTAGTCCCCTGGGGATGGAGTAGAGAGGAAGTAGGGGCTACAGGAGGCAGTCTGCTACAGATCTGGAGATGAGCCTGGGAAATTAAATTTGTTGAAATGAAGAATAAAGATCTGAAGATGGCTTATTTGCTTCCTACCTATATGCTTCCCTGGACATATTGACCTGTAGGTTCCCAGGGAATACTTGGGAATATTGGTGGCTGAGACAAAGGGAGAGGGTGGTCTGGGGATTGGAGGAGGAGATCTGTGTGATCCACTGGAGATGAGATAGAGAGGAAGAAAAAAATGTAGCAGATGGTCTGCTATGAGCTTGAAGTGAGGGCCATTTTTAAAGTAAAATTGAATTATAGCACTTCACAACTTTCCAGTTCCCCCTTCAAGACCTCCTTCTAAACTCCTCCATCTACAACCCCATGATCTCACCTCAAATTGATATCTGCTTTTCCTTTGACTATTTTTGTTGTACATACATAAAAGTATATAAATATAACCTTGTGAGTCAATTTCTGTTATTTGTATGTCATTCATACGTTGGTGCTAAGCAACAGCTGTCATGTATACTTAAATCACTTAATGTAAGGAAAATCTTGCTTGGTACTAGAGACTCAGCTAACTATTGAAGTTATGAGATCAAAGGTGTAAGAAGAGAATCTACTACTGCCACTTTACTATATCAGACTAATTTCTTATTTGAATTTGAATAGGGATGCTATTTTAATTAATGTGTTAGCTCCTGTTGAATATTGTTATTCCATTGCTGACACCTGGCTTCTTATAGCATTTTAATTCTTGGAAACTGTAATTGAGGAGGAAATGGTGATAAGTCACTCATTACTTAATTTTTATCGTTATCCAATTAGTTCAAATATGAGTTCTCTCGACTTCTTTAGAAGAACCTATACAAATTATTGTTATGTGCTTTCCACCTAAGGTACCATCTTTATAAATTTAATCAACTTAGCTGATGTTTCATTGTTAAAAGTTAAAATTTTTACTTTGAAATCTCTGGACACAATACAAATAGTAAAACCACTGGATGGGCATTCAAAGTCATCAACAAAATATTTGCAAGTTGTTGAACAGGGAAGTAGCTGAAATCTTGCACCCCAAACTTTAATAGCTCTTTGATTTTATGCACAAAATCTACATCCTGGCTGGCTGACACACTTGAGCTAGCAAGAACAGTTAGGAAGAAGTGGAAAAATAGAAGCCAAAAAGCAAAGTTAGGACAATTAGGGACTTTTCACTTGGAGACTTTGCCAGCCTCATTCTAGATCCAGTGGCATTGCTTTTGTTCTTGATTTGGCAACCTTTGCTGCCTATGTTCTGGGACTCAAGGTTTCTATTGTGCTTCTAGTATGATGTCCACTGTGGTAAGGTCTGGGAGCTTATTAAGATCTTGGAGCTGGTTACATCATAGAAAGGGCATCATTAATCTTGGTTTAATTAAAGTCTATCCTTCAGTTTGGAAGATGATTACTCTTCAGAAGTGATATGTACTGATATTAGGCAGAGACTGTCTGTGAAACAATCATAGAATACTGTACTTTGTAGGCAGTATAAGTGACAGATAGCGATGCTAGGAGCCAAGGTGTCCCACTTGACAACAGGTTTGCTGTTAGCTTGTGATATCATGTTAACTTTTCTTCACCTTTGTTTTCCATTCTCTATCTTAGAAGAACTGAGCTTTAATAAGAGTTCAGCTTATATGACTGCTAACATGCCTTACATCTGTGACATGGCATCTCCTTCTACTTAAACTGCTATATCAAAGTAGTACAAACTGGGTGGATTATACATAAAATCTTACTTTAGATGGTTGTTAAGTCCTGGATGTTCAAGACCAAGGGGATAGTGAATTTGGTGTCTAATGAAAATCCCTAGCATTGCTCTTACAGATGACTATGTTTGCTATATCTTCACATGGTCAAAGGGTGAGAGCTCTCCAGTATCTCTTTTGAAGTTGTGAAGGTGTGGCCTTCATGATTTTCTTTTTCTCTTTCCTTTTCTTTTCTTTTCTTTTTGTCTTTCAAAAGCTCCACATCCTAAAGATGTCTCTTTTCAGGGTTAGAATTCCAGTGTACATTTCATTGTGTTTTTAGCAGATATATACATGTAAATGATAGAATAAGAGGTTAACTGTTCATATGGGTGGTTCATGTTGGGTAAGGAGAACAAAGCAAATTAAGTACTGAAATCAACTCCCCTCACTATGGATTGCTTGGTTATAGCTGTTATGCACATATGCACACAGTAACAAAGGAAAACTGCTTTTATTTATTTAAAGTCACAAATCATTATGATTTCTCACAAAGTCTCATAACTTCTGGCATATATTCATGTTGAAAATCACAATCCTGATAAAACTTTCTCATTTCAACTTACAAATGAAAATTTAGAGGAATAAAAAATGCATATTCAGTCTAGCCAGTATGCATGGGTATGAGACACATCATGGCTTTTAACTGTACATGCTTCCTCCCTGTTTCCTCACTTAGGTGATTTGTGATCCTGTTTTATATCAGGAGTGCCTATGTGCTGTGGGCTTTGAGCAGTTTGATTTTGGGTTATCTCACATGCATAGTAATGTCCATCAGTTGTAACTTGTCTCTTCCTCTATCATTTGTAAAAGAGCAAGGTTGTGATATAGTGGGATCAGTGGAATGGAAATAGTGTACAATTGATGGATGCAGGATTACATGCAAGATCAGGATTCATGGACTCAGAGAAGGTGCTTCAGAACCTATATTGTGTTTATGAGTGTGTTAAAAAAACCTTGCCATCCGAGCTTTGTCTTCTATTTGTGACTCACATGGGTCTTGAAATCAAAATTCTTCTACTCTATTATATATTTATTCTCTTGATGTAAAAACTGTGGTATCCTCAGCTTTATCTGAGTTTGAAGAAAGTTCCAAGAAAAATATGTTCAATGAAACTTGGCACTGAAAGAGATCATCATCATCATCATCATCATCATCATCATCATCATCATCATCACCATCACCATCATCATCGTACTGTGTGTGTGTGTGTGTGTGTGTGTGTGTGTGTGTGTGTGTGTGTGTGAATGCCAGATTCCAGTGAAAGGAAAACTTTCAGGAATTGGTTCTCTCTTTCCATTGTGGGTTCTGAAAATTAAACTTAGGTCTTGAGGCTTGTGTGGCAAGTGTCATTGGGAAGGCACAGTTTTCCATCTTAAAAGAAATTTAGAAATGGACAGAAATGTTAGTAAATGAAATATTAAAGATGAGCCTTTTTACAGGAAGAACAACCCACAAACCACAAGGAACTCAAGAAGAAGGAAGACTAAAAGGTGGACATTTCATTCCTTCTTAAAAGAGGGAACCAAATACCCACGGAAGGAGTTGCAGAGATTAACTATGGAGCAGAGACTGAAGGAAGGGCAAGCCAGCCTAAATATAGCTATCTCCTGAGAGGCTCTGACAGTACCTGACTAATAAAGATGTAGAGGCTCACAGCCATCCATTGAACTGAGTATAGGGTCCCCAGTGAAGGAGTTAAAGGACCAGTGGAGCTGAGGGGTTTGCAGCCCCTTAGGATGAACAACAATATGAACTAAGTAGTACCCTCAGAGCTCCCAGGGTCTCAACCACTAACCAAGGACTGCATATGGTGGGGTCTGATTGTTCTGGAAGCATGTGTATAATAGAGGATTGCAAATTCGATCATCAATAAGAGGAGAGGACCTTGGTCCTGTGAAGGTTCTGTGCCCCAGTGTGGGGAATGCCAGGACCAATAAGTGGAAGAGGGAGGGGTGGCAGGCATGGGGAGGGGGGAGGCAACA
>NW_022196891.1:40186359-40193033 GCF_008632895.1 Mastomys coucha | reverse complement strand
TTTACATGTAAATAAAGAAAATATCTTAAAAAAAAAAAAGATGAGCCATTCTTTGGATAATGCATATTTTTCTACAAATTACCAGAAAGATTTTAGGGGGAGTCACAACAAGCCAGTTACATAATACATACACACACACATACATACACATACACACACACACACACACACACACACACACGTTATGAAAAAAGCAACTTACATACAAATATACATATATATGACACACACATATACATTTATATGCACATACATGATGACAAAACCAACTCATACACACATGTACATGTATATCACACACGCACACACAGACACACAGACACACACACACACACACACACACACACACACACACACACACACATACATTTCAGGCCAGAGGTTAGGAAATACTGGTGAGAGATGCTGGGTAAAGGGCTGTGTTGTATTGTTAAGATCAGTGCAGTGCTTAGATGTTCACATATCTACTCTGGAGGTGACCTTAGATCATGTCCTATCCTAGTCACATAATTGCTCTGGCATTTTAAAGAAATATTTCTGATTTTATGTTTTCTTTTTTATTTTTTTAAATCTAGATGTTAAAATAGTGTTCCTCTGATGAAGTTCGGTGGAGATTAAATGGATTAAGACATATAATGCAGTTAAGCAGCTTGAGTTAGCAGCAAAGAAGTACTGGTTCTGTCTCCATTATTCACAAGAGACTAGAGTACAAAGACCAGAAATAGATCCAAACACATATGTGAATTCTGTATGCAGTGCAGGTGCATTGTAAGGTACCGAGGAAAGTGTTAGTCAAGAAATGGTGTTAAGAAGACTAGCCATCTGGAAACATGGCAGAAATTCCTTGAGACTACAAAAAATGCTCAATGGGCTGATTATTTAAATATTTACAAAAGTAAGGCATAATTTCTTCAAAGTTAAATATAATATGATTAAGCAACTCAACCTAAATTCTACATATTTACCAAGATGTATAAAAATACATGTCTACACAAGACTTTTGTACATAAATATTCATAGAAGCTTAATGACAGCTCAAACAAGAAACATCACAAAAATCTAGCCCCAGGAGAAGGAAAAAGTGCTGTGGCATATTCATTAAAACACAAAACAAAACAAAACAAAAAAACCTTATATTTCTTTAGTGTGTGTGTGTGTGTGTGTATCTTCACATGTACACATACCATGATGCACATGTAGAGACTGGAAGACAGTTTGGGAGAGTGAATTCTCTCCTCCCACATGTAAGATGTGAGGATTAAACTCAGGACATCTGGCTTGGGAGCAAGTATTTTTATTTGCTGAACTAGCTCATTGGTTTATTACTCCTTTAGTGTAACACTAAGCACTAACAGAATTAACAGGATTGAAGTACAGAACATCCAGTTTCACTATTCTGGTTGAAATAAGCCAGACATATAACATGATTTCATTTAAAAAAACTATTAGAAATGGCTAAGTTGTCATCAAAGTGAACAATAATTGTTCAGAGCCAGAGCTAAGAATAAAAAGATTGGATGCTAAAATTGAGGCCATAGTTGACAGGGATAGAAAGGTTTTGTACTTCATTGTATGGATATTAAATCACTATAAAGCTGGTTATATTTTAAAAGCAAAGAAAGGGCTTTTATAAAAAATAATTATGTTTCTGATACTTTTCGGTTTCACATCCCCAGAGGTTTTGTACATGTCCTGGTCCTTCCATCTGGACTATGATTTTTGCTGGGTAGAATGAGACAAGAAACTAAATGTTTCTTCTTAGAGACTTTATCACAGTGTTGACAAAAGCAGGTTACACTATGTTTCGGGAGATTTTTCACATCACATCTGTTATATGGAACAAAAGATCTTTGAGAAAATATAGGGTATTACAGTATCTTATAATCATGAAGTTTCTCTGTATGACAACAAATGTATAAGCTATGGAAGAAAAAGTTGATAAATGCATTTGGAAAAATATGAATATTTCTTTAGCAAAAAGCTCTGTAAAATTTGCTTTTGTAGAGCACACAAATTAGTTTACCCTTCTTGAGAGATAATTATCACAATTTAAAATTCAGTAACTGTATTTTTGAAAAATAATAGTAGTTTCACTAAAGTTTTATTATTTTAACCAAATCATACAGCACACATCAAGATTGATTTAATTTGCATATGACAGAAAGCACATGCTGTCTGCCTTTCTGAACTTGTTTTTTTTTTTTTTCATTGAATGTAATTTCTGCTTTAACCTTTTTCAATAGAACTTGATTGTGCGTCTATACCATATGTTCTTGGGTTTCTAAGCTGGTTCTATAATTTGACTATTGTGAGTACATGATGTACAACTAACTGTCTTTGTGCTATGTTGGCTTAGAATCTGTCAGGTATACTCATATGAGTTGTAGAGCACAATCATGTGGTCGTTCAGTTTTAAGTGTTTGAAGAACTCTACAGTGACTTTTCTAATTGCTCCATCAGCTCTCATTTTTACCAGCAGAGTATAAGAATATAGAAAAAATATATAATGCATGCCTCTATCTATCTATCTATCTATCTATCTATCTATCTATCTATCTATCTATCTATCATATTTATAAACACACACAAATGAGACATGAAAGTAGAAGGAGTATTGTGAGGAGAGAGGAAGGAATGAGGGAACAAGAGAAAGTAAAAGGTAGGAGACAGAAATCCAACATGTAGGTCTAACTATATGTGTTTGTATATATGACATGAAAGTTGTGGTGCGGGTGTAGCAAAAATGGAGAGGAGGAAGGGGAGATAGATCAGCCTCTCAGGAGAACCAAGTGTGAGCCATGTGCAGTGATTTATATGAATGAAAACTAGACTAATAAAACATTGACTTGGGATTCATACCACTCAAACATTCAAGCAGCAAGATTTCCTCTGATGGAGCACTTTTTATAGAACACAGAATTTGAGAACTATGAAGTGTCTGCTTACAGCCGCTAAAGGAAGAAGAGAGATGGTCTTTGCATGCATGCAGGGTGCTGGTCCTTAGGTGGGCTGAGTCAGTTATAGCAAATGTGGGAGCTCGATTTATTTTGGTTTCAGTATTATACACATGTTTTCACTCCTTTCAGAATACGCTCTCTGCATTTTTTATTCTGTCTAAGTAACATAAAAAAAGATGTCCTGAGCTTCAAAATGCTTCTGCTTTGACTGTTTCTGCAATTCAGAGGTTTTCAATTTTTAAATAAAAAGTCACAGTGTAAGATATTACTCTCATTTGTATTAGAGAGTAAGAAGAAGAAAGTCACAAATAATTCAAGAATATGTATTAATATTTCAGGCCAACATCGTTCATAGAATGAGAACTATTTCTATATTTCTGATTCTTCATGCTTCTCAACAAGTAATATGCATGGAGAATTTGCATGTAGATTTTATCTATTCCATAATTGATTTTTAGATCATTGTTATTACAGTGTATTTTGGTGTATGCCTTTTAATAAGAGACACAAGGACACACATTTGGTATTTGTCTGCATTTATTTGAATCAGAAGTTAAAATTGGTAACATGACGGGCTTAAAAATTACATCTTCCCAATTATATCGAAGAAGGCAATCATGAAAAACAGATCTGGAGCATCATTAGTCAGACATAATTAGTTGCATGGCTATAAAATCTATGATCTTCTCTTCAGTATTACCTGAGCAGACTTTTCAAAGGCATTTCCACCCTGACACACCTGCTCTTACATTTGAGGGTGGAATAGGACTGTTACCATATTTAGCATCAGAATAGAACAGCTCTTGGCAGTGGCAGGTCAACTGTGGTTTCCATTGTGAAATTGATTTCCTTAATTCAAAATTGTTTTCAGAAGTTAGAAATTTTCTACAAAACTTAAGTAGAAAGTTGGAGGATGCTGATTGTGTGTGGGTGTATGAGAGAGAGAGACACACACACACACAGAGGCTGAGAGCATGCACACACACACACACACACACACACACACACACACACATGAGTGAGGGGGTAAGGGCAGTGGGAAGAAGGAGGAGAGTGAATGTCTAAGTGTGCCCACTATGGTATGGATGTGCATATCAGAGGTGCTCATCGAGGTGTCAGATCTGTCTTGCGGTCCTTGGTTCCTAAGGTGGAACTGAGCTCATGAGGCTGGTTTGAGGACTGATTTCCCCACTGATCCATATTGTTGGCCCAGGTTATACGAATGTGATAAAAGTTTTGAAAACTATGGATTCATTTTTGTTTCCTGTTCAATAACACAGCTGTGTGTCACCTCCTTTTAAATCTGTGACTCGGTGTTGGGCATTCCCATCAATAGTCTAGATGAATCATTCTCTTCCTTTCTGGTCTTCCCTGCTTTCCAAGGCTGTACCAATTCCAGATAATTTAGGTTGTGGTAAGAATGCAACTTGATTAGAATGTTTTCTCTAGTCTTGAAAATACTAATGAACAAACCTGTACCCATAGTGCATAAAGCTCCGATGCAGTGCTTCCCTACGAAGGCAGGGTTAACAACAGCTCATTCTGGCATATCAAGACATAGTCTTGGGAAACAGGAGGTAAAGGCAGAATTGAGGTGATGGATTGAGATCATGAACAAAGACTGAATAGGCTCTACCCAAAGTCATTGGCTGATCAGAATTTCAGTATTGTAGAGACATTGGGGTGTGCCAGGCCCAAAAGGCTGGTAACCTTATTTTGGGCTAGTTCAAACACTCTAGGCCAGCCATTCCTTGCTCATCTCCAGTGTCAGAATGTATATCTGCGACTAATAGATAAAAATCTTGTGGAATCCATTAGTTTAACATCTTGGGCCTGTAAAAATTTTCCCCATCTTGTTGTACCTGCTTCTCTGGTACATTCACTGACGTATTTTGAACTTGCCTTCATTTGTGATTGTCTTTGTTATATATGACTGTAAAAACATATGAAACTGCTTTCATGCTGAAACATGGAATCTGGGGTAAGCTAGATGTACGTTTGCAGGCCATAGTCACTCAGAATGGCTCCAGAATAAACTATCTTGTACTCCCTTTAAGAGGAGATCTATTGCTTGTGTGTTGACAAGAAAAAGTCACAAAAAGGAGGACTACAATAGGTAGAGCAAGATATAAGCCCGTGTTTATAAGATTAGCTGCTTCACCAGGCCGAGTAATAGGACCACAGAGGGTAGCTACATAATTTATCACTAGACTCAAGATACCTGTAGTTGTGAAAGGGGGTGCTATTAATAAACACTCCAGGATCATAGGTATAAATCAGAACTGACAGGCACACAAGTCCAGGTTGAAATACAATAGCCATAAATTAAGTTGATGATAAGCTAGCCAAGTGCCAGTGTATAGGATCAGATTAGGTAGAATCCACTTAGCCTCAGGCCAAAGGTCATGAGACCATTTCAAGAGCATAATTAGGAAGAGACAAAAGTAATCCTTTGCTTGCTGAAAGCTTTCTGGGAACGTGCAAGCTGAGGCTGTCCCACAGCCGGCTGTGCACAGGTCCCATCAGGAGAGACCTGCTCTCCCCAGTTGTGTTTTCACCCCCAGGGTCAGAGGTGAGATAGCCACTTTCTCTCCAATAACTGTGTGGAGTTGGGTGGCCAAGAGCCCATGGAACACAGGATCCTTCTGGCCCACCATCTGCACCCAGGAGCTGAGCTTGTTCCCCAGCCCGCTGTGCACAGGTCCGGCCAGGAGAGACCTGTTCTCCTCTGGAGTGCTTTCACTCCCAGGCTCAGAGGTGAGATAGCCACTTTCTCTCCAATAACTGTCTGGAGGGGGGCGGCAAGGAGCACATGGGGTGCAAGAACAGTGGAGGAGCTAGGACAAGATCCCTCTGGTCTGCCATTTGCACCCAGAGCTTGGGCTATTTCAGAGCCCTCTTTGTACACAAGTTCCACCAGGAGAAAGTTGGTCTCCCAGGAGTGCTGACACAGGCTAACAGACCCACAGGAGGAACAAGTTCCAGTGAGAGACAGCAAGAACATCTAACACCAGAGATTACCAGATGGTGAAAGGCAAACGCAAGAATCTTACTAACAGAAACCAAGAATACTTTGGCATCATCAAAACCCAATTCTCCCACCACAGCAAGTCCTGGATACCCCAACACACCAGAAAAGCAATATGTGGATTTAAAATCACATCTCATGATGATGATAGAGGATTTTAAGAAGGACATAAATAACTCCCTTAAAGAAATACAGGATAACACAGGTAAAGAGATAGAAGCCCTTAAAGAGGAAATACAAAAATCAGAGGAATTACAAAATACAAAGAGGAAATACAAAAGAGGAATTACAGCAGAACACAGGTAAACAGGTAGAATACCTTAAAGAGGTGCTGCGGGCTGGCCGATCTGGGCCTCCCTCAACCCACAGGAGAAACAGGGTCCTAGTCAGGTCGACAAGGCGTAGGCGAAGAAATGATGGCAGAGATGACACATGAAGTATAAGATCTAAATGTATTTCTTAGAAATGGCATCAGATTTTTACAGTCATTGCAAAAAAGAGATGGTAAATCTGGCAGCTCAATAGTTGAGGTACCTCTGAGGCTGTCTGAAACATGGTGGGTCTAAAGCAGTAGCTATCTCCTCTGGACTGGTGCTGCATCCCGGGCCCAAGTGCTCTGGGGGGCTCCTTGGGCCTAGTCCAAGTCCTTCTTCTTCTCCCAGTCCTCGTGCTAGTGAAAAGCAGGCTTA
>NW_022196891.1:40158055-40185619 GCF_008632895.1 Mastomys coucha | reverse complement strand
TAAAATAAAAAAAATTAAAAAAAAAAAAAAGAAAAGCAGGCTTAAGTAGCATACAGCAAGCAGGGCTGATGTCATGAGTCACATAGGCAGATCAAGGTCAGTAGAGTCTGGTAGCTAACTGTGAAGCAGGAGGAAGAGGAGTGGAACTCTCCCTGTTGAGGTATTTTGATATTCCTAGGCTAATTTCTCTGGTTCTGCTGGAGGCAATGACCAGGAGATTTCAATATAGCATTTCCTGCTAGTTCTCTGGTTCTAGCCCGGGGCAGGCAGTGGGGAGTTCTGACCTGACCTAACACTTCTAGCTAATGTCCTTGAGTGGAAACCCTTCGATTACTCTCTAAATAAACTAGGATAGTTGGAAGCATTGTGTCGGCCATGAGACAATGCCCAATCTTAACCATTTACAAGTCATTTCTTGGGGTACCTTTATGCCTAATTATGAGGCCGTGTTGACGATTGGAAAGACTAATCTGGAACACGTCTGAGTTAGGGGATACCAGCAACTGGTCTGAAATCCAGGAGGCACAGAACTCCTTTTCGGGTCTTATTTGCCTCTTATCCTTTATCAGGATTTTATCCCCGATATTTTGGATGTGACTGGAGTAGATGAGTGTGCGTAGCAAAGAGGAAACAGAAAAGTCCCTTAAAGAATTACAGGAAAACACAAACAGGTGAAAGAATTGAACAAAACCATCCAGGATCTAAAAATTGAAGTAGAAACAATAAAGAAATTACAAAGTGAGACAACTCTGGAGATAGAAAACCTAGGAAAGAAATCAGGAACCATAGATGCAAGCATTACCAACAAAATACAGAAATAGAAGAGAGAATCTCAGGGACAGAAGATACCATAGAAAACATTGACACAATAGTCAAAGAAAATGCAAAATGCAAAAAGTTCCTAACCCAGGACATCCAGGAAATCCAGGACACAATGAGAAGGCCAAACCTACGGATAATAGGTGTAGAAGAGAGTGAAAACCTCCAACTTAAAGGGCCAGTAAATATCTTTAAGAAAATTATAGAAGAAAACTTCCCTAACTTAAAGGAAGAGATGCCCATGAATATACAAGAAGCCTACAGAACTCCAAATAGACTGAACCAGAAAAGAAATTCATCCTGTCACATAATAATCAAAACACCAAATGCACAAAACAAAGAATGTTACAAGCAATAAGTGAAAAAGGTCAAGTAAAAAATAAAGGCAGACCTATTAGAATTATACCATACTTCTTGCCAGAGACTATGAAAGCCAGAAGATCCTGGGCAGATGTCATACAGACCCTAAGAGAACACAACTGCCAGCCAAGGCTATTATACCCAGCAAAACTCTCAATAACCATAGATGGAGAAACCAAAATATTCCATGACAACAACAAATTTATACAATGTCTCTACAAATCCAGCCCTTCAAAGGATAATAAATGGAAAACTCCAACACTAGGAGGGGAAACTACACCCTAGAAAAAGCAAGAAAATAATCTTCTTTTAACAAACCAAAAAGAAGATAGCTACAAAAAAACATAATCTCGCCTCTAACAACAAAAATAACAGGAAGCAATAATCTTTCCTTAATATCTCTTAATATCAATTGACTCAATTCCCCAATAAAAATACATAGGCTAACAGACTGGATATATAAACAGGACCCAACATTTTGCTGCATACAGGAAACCCACCTCAATGACAAAGACAGACACTATCTCAAAATAAAAGACTGGAAAACAATTGTCCAAATAAATGGTCTCAAGAAACAAGCTGGAGTAGCCATTCTAATATCGAATAAAATTGACTTTCAATGTAAAGTTATCAAAAATGATAAGGAGGGACACTTCATACTCATCGAAGTAAAAATCTACCAAGAAGAACTCCCTATTCTAACATCTATGCTCTTAATGCAAGGGCACCCACAGTCATAAAAGAAACTTTGCTAAAGCTCAAAGCACACATTGCACCTCACACAATAATAGTGGGAGACTTCAACACCCCACTCTCAGCAATGACAAATCACGGAAATGGAATCTAAGCAGAGATTACAGTGAAACTAACAGAAATTATGAATCAAATGGATTTAACAAATATCTATAGTATACTTTATCCTAAAACAAAAGAATATACCTTCTTCTGAGCACCTCATGGTACCTTCTCCAAAACTGGCCATATAACCAGTCACAAAAATGGCCTCAACAGATACAAGAATATTGAAATAATCCCATGTATCCTATCAGATCACCATGGACTAAGGCTGGTCTTCAATAACAACATAAACAATAGAAAGCCCACATACACATGGAAGCTTAACAACACTCTACTAAATGCTAACTTGGTCAAGGAAAATATAAAGAAAGAAATTAAAGACTTTTTAATTTAATGAAAATGAAGCCACAACATACCCAAATTTATGGCACACAATGAAAGCAGTCCTAAGAGAAAAAACTCATAGCTTTAAGTGCCTCCAAAAAGAAACTGGAGAGAGCATACACCAGCAATTTGTCAGCACACCTGAAAGCTCTAGAACAAAAAGAAGCAAATTCACCCAAGAGGAGTCAAAGGCAGGAAATAATTAAACTCAGGGCTGAAATCAACCAAGTAGAAACAAAAAGAACTATACAAGAAACAACCAAACCAGGAGCTGGTTCTTTGAGAAAATCAACAACATAGATTAAACCATTAGCCAGACTAACAAGAGGGCACAGAGACAATTTCTGAATTGACAAAATCAGGAATGAAAAGGAAGACATAACAACAGAAACTGAGGAAATCCAAAAAATCATCAGATCCTACTACAAAAGCCTATACTTAATAAAACTGGAAAATCTGGATGAAATGGACAATTTTCTATACAGATACCAGGTAACAAAGTTAAATCAGGATCAGATAAATGATCTAAACAGTCCTATAGAAACAGTCATTAATAGTCTCCCAACCAAAAAAAAAAAAGCCCTATCAGACCGTCAGAGAAGGTCTAATACCAATAGTCTTCAAAGTATTCCACAAATTAGAAACAGAAGGTACTCTACCCAATTAGTTCTATGAAGCCACAATTGCTCTGATACCTAAACCACACAAAGACCCAACAAAGAAAAAGAACTTCAGAACAATTTCCTTATGAATATCAATGCAAAAATACTCAATTAAATTCTCAAAAACTGAATCCAAGAACTTATCAAAACGACCATCCATCAGATCAAGTAGGCTTTATCCCAGGGATGCAGGGATGGTTCAATATACAGAAATCCATCAATGTAATCCACTATATAAACAAAAGTCATAGGAAAAAAACATATGATCATTTCATTAGACGCTGAGAAAGCATTTGACAAAATTCAACACCCCTTCATTTATTTTATTTTATTTTACTTTATTTTTAATTTATTTTTATTAGATATTATCTTTATTTACATTTCAAATGATATCTCCTTTTTTGGTTTCCCCTTTGAAAAAAAAACTCTATTCCCTCCCCCTTCCCTCTGCTCAACAACCCACCCTCTCCTGCTTCCTCGCCCTAGTATTCCTCTATACTGGGGCATAGAACCTTCACAGGACCAAGGGCCTCTCTCCCATTGATGACAGACTAGGCCATTCTCTGCTACTTATACAGCTGGAGCCATGAGTCCCACCATGTGTACTCTTTGGTTGGTGGTTTAGTCCCTGGGAGCTCTGAGGGTACTAGTTAGTTCATATTGTTCCTCCTAAGGGGCTGCAAAACCCTACAGCTCCTTGGGTCCTTTCTCTAGCTCCTTCATTGGGGACCCTGTGTTCAGTCCAATGGATGGCTGTGAGCTTCTACTTCTGTATTACTCGGACACTGTCAGAGCCTCTCAGGAGACAGCTATAACAGGCTCCTGTCAGCCAGCACTTGCTGGTGTATACAATAGTGTCTGGGTTTGGTGATTGAATATGGGAAGGATTCCCAGGTGGGGATGTCTCTAGATTGTCCTTCCTTCAGTCTCTGCTCCACACTTTGTCTCTGTAACTCCTCTTATGGGTATTTTGTTCCCCCTTCTAAGAAGGATTGAAGTATCCGTACTTTGGTCTTCTTTCTTTTTGAGTTTCTTGTGGTTTGAGGACTGTATCTTGGGTATTCTGAGCTTCTGGGCTAATATCCAATTACCAGTGAGTGCATACCACGTGTGTTCTTTTGTGATTGGGTTACCTCACTCAGGATGATATTCTCCACATCCATCTATTTCCCTAAGAATTTCATAAATTCTTTGTTTTTAATAGCTGATTAGTACTCAATTGTGTAAATGTACCACATTTTCTGTATCCATTTCTCTGTTGAAGGACATCTGTGTTGTTTCCAGTTTCTGGCTATTATAAATAAGGCTGCTATGAACATAATGGAGCATGTGTCCTTATTACATGTTGGAGCATCTTCTGGATATATGCCCAGGAGTGGTGTAGCTGGGTCCTCAGGTAGTACTATGACCAATTTCCTGAGGAACCACCAAACTGATTTCCAGAGTGGTTGTACCAGCTTGCAATCCCACCAGCAATGGAGGAGTGTACCTCTTTCTCCACAACCTCTCCAACATCTGCTCTCCCCTGAGTTTTTGATCTTAGCCAAAAGGTTCATACCTTCCCTTTTCCATAGGATTGTTCTTCTCAAATGTATGTATCTAGAGGGCATAGTTCTTTTCTGTTTTAGTATTATCTATTTATTTACTTATTGCTCTTACAAAGTCTCCAAGATAGTGCATGTTGTAGACAGCAAGTACCAGTTACTTAAACAAACCCAAAATACAAATTCCTTTAGGATTGCAAGGCATATTATCTACAATAATAAGGTGGGATATTTGTCTGACATGTTTATTTCAAATTCTTCTACTAAAGATTCCAGTTTAGTGGTCTGTGCTAGGGCCAGAATTTGTTTTTTATAAGTAGATGCTGTTCTTGCCTGGAGAAACTAGATTACATTTGTATTTTTAACTGCTACCAAATTTTGGATAAATATTATTTGATTACTTTAAAGTAAATGTTTGTAAACTCACATGTTTTCTTTTATATTTATATTTGTATTTCTTAGAAACCGTCTCTCTTTTCTCATATTAAAAGAACTTCAATTTTCAGATTTAAAAAAAAATTGCTGAGAATTCTTGTAGTGAATAACTGGTGCCCTTCCCCCACCCCATCCCTGCCCATCCTCTGAGAAATGACAGACCCAAGAGTCTAAACCTTAGTGGAATGCATATGGAGAAGCTGGATGGGCACACTTTGTTTGCATTATAATTTCAAGAAGTATCTTTGTAAAGTTTTATAAAGACCTAAGTTGGTAAAGGCTAGAAAGACTTTATCAATTACATCTCAAAGACATAGAGATTTTATGAGAGTCTCTTAAGAGAAGAAAACAAAATCGAGTTGGGAAAAGCTTTAGAGGTTGTCATTAAGATAAAGGTTGTCAAGAGATACAGGGAGTGGAAAATCCCTGCTTTGTCCATTTGCTGACAGAACTCAGGAAATAGGAGACACCAGGTTGATTGCACTGCTGTGATTGAAGCTAGTAGGTAAGTGGGGATGGAGAGAGGCAAGCACCTTAGCAGCTTTTCTCAGAATTGGGTCACTGTCTTGTGCAAATACAATTCTCAGGTAGACCCAGTTCAACACTTTAAATTGACAGTAATTGAAGTGGGCTAGGAATGGGGCCCAGATAGGCATGGACAATCACTGTTAGTGACATTCATTAGATGTGATTAAATCATTAAAACTGTAAGGGATATTAAACTTACAGGTAGTCTTTCTTGTACTCTTAAAAAGTAATTTGGAAGCATAAAACAAAAAGAATTGTTTTTATTTATGTCGCTCTTGATATGCCACGAGAGCCATAATATCTTGTGTGGCTGACTATTTTTTTTTCCTTAATATAAGCCATGTTATTTTGAGGACTCATTTTGTGCACGTGCACACACACACATACATGCATGCATATGTGTATACTTGTATAAAGAATAAGAATGTACAGTAAGAGTAGTTATTTATTTGTAAACATAGCAGTTAAACATTTATATCTGCAACAATATCTGAATTTACAAATATTGTGTTACTACTTTTTCCTGGTATGGGGATAAATGTTTGTATTTAGATTGAGTGAAAAAAGATCTTTTCTCTTTCTATAATAACATCTCTAAATTTTTTTGTGTATGCGTATGTGAGCACTGACTTGATTTTAGTAAAGAAATTTGTAGGTATACATGTCATATACATATAAGCTTTATATATTTCACATACACATGCACATACCTGCTAAGATATGTGTATATGAATTCAAGCTCTGTCAAGTAAGTTACAGTATGAATTAGAAGAGTATTCAGTAAAAAAAAGAAAAAAAAAGAAAAATATTCAGTTCAGTTCCCTGGAATTTTTGGTTTGACCTTTCTTTCATAGGGCACTTCATTGCGGTATTTAAAACTAAAACAGTTAACCACTGAGTGATCCCAGTGAGAAAAAGGAAAGCAAAACAAGAAACTCCTTTATCACTACCGCTTAACAGCCTTCATGAGAGAAAACAGTCACAATTCCTAGCAGCCTTGGCATCCCATAACTGAAGGAAATTGTTCAGTAAATCAGAACTCTTCTCTTTTAAATGTGCATTTTGTTTTGAAATGTGCATTTCAACATTTTTTTGTTGAAATGGGAGTCTAAATCTGAGGAGCGAGGGTCAAAGCATTTGTTATACCTTTAATGCATCTTTCTTTGAGTACTTTTGAGTTTTCAGTGTAAACAGACACTAGGCTATTCTAGGGGGAGGGGAGGACCAGGAGGAGGGCAGAGCTTGGGATATAAATTAATTAATTTAAAAATAAATCCAGGAAAAATAATTGTATATAGAAGCCATTAATTATCTTTAGATTTTGCCTTAGTTACTCTTCTATTGTTATGAGGAGACTCCATGACCAAGCATGACCAGACAGTGTGTGTGTGTTTGTGTGTGTATGTGTGTGTGTTTGTGTGTGTATGTGTGTGTGTAACATTCAATTGGGCTCTTGTGTTCTTGTGCAGTTTTATAGGGTTAGTCCATGATCTTCATGGTGGGAGGCAGGCAGGCATAGAGCCAGAGGAGTAATTAAGAGCTTTACATTCTCATATAGATGACGGAGAGGGAGAGGAAAAGAGGGAGAGGTATGGGCTTTTGAACCCTGTTCCCTGCGACATACCCATAGGACCACAGGCTACAGATTCTGCCTCAAGCCCACACCTCTTACTCTTTTTAAATGGTTCAACTAACTTGGTGGGTTGGTCACAGCAAATATATCATAATATTCATTTTATTAGGAATAAAATTGAATAAACACTAGGAGGAAAACAAACTGAGTACCTAATTTCCCCAAATGTAGATGTTTTCACCTATGTACAGGATGCAATTGTGCCCAATCGACACATTAACTCTCAAGTCTGTACTTCTTTTTGCATGAATCAAACTGTTTTTATAATATATTAAAGTTTTATATTTAAATTTCATTTAAAAGCTTGTGTGGAATTTACTTAACAACGTGGAAGCCATAACACTCCCTGTTAGTTCCTTTTTTCAAACAGATTATAGCTGAGAGAGAGGAAGAAAATGGTTTTTTGGTAAGGCACAAAGATTATTTGCAAACCTGTGGAAAAATAAATTCACAGGCAGTCAGATTACCAGATGAATATGTATCAGAGGAAGCTGCCCAAGATGAGGAAGTTCCTATGTTAACTGTGAAAATCTTTAAGGTATTCAGTTATTAAATGGGGCAGTATGGGAGGAGTCAGGTATGGTAATACTTTTTTAAAATTCTGTTACACTCATTTATCTGTTTATTGTATGTGTGTATGTATGAATGTATATATGTATGTATGTATGTATGTATGTATGTATGTATGTATGTATGTAAGTGGGCACACATGTGCCATAAAGAGCAAATACCGATCAGAGCACAATTTGTGTGAGCTAATTCTTCTGTCATGTGGATTTTGGGATTGAGCTCAGGCCATGACGGCAAGTGCCATTATCTGCTGAGCCAACGTCCTGGCCTAATACTTGTTTTTATGATCAAAAGTTAGAGGAAGACAAGAAGTGATAAGTGATTTGGAGGGGAAGGAAAAATAATAGGGGAGAGAGAATGCCACATGGCATTAATTTCTGGACAGAATGTTTTAGAATGTCTAATGTATACTATTGACGTAATTTCCCCACCATACTGATAAGGAAGGTACAAACACTGGATGTGTTCCTACTGATATTTTGTATGATCTTCAAGAAGTCTAAAGATATGTAAGACTTGCTGTTGAGGATGACGGTGATGGTTTTGATGATGGCATCTGTATACAGATAGATTTTGGAAAAGCAATCATGAGTGGTTTAAAAATTGTTGAGCTTCAAAAGCCAAAGAGACCTGATACTTGGAGAGAGGAATCTTAGTCATGTGGGTTGTGCCTTTTGATGGGTGTAGGGCTCCAGCTGCCGGGAGCCAACTAAGCAAAAATTACAGTACTGAGTAGAGGTTTCACTGCGTAGGAAATGAAACAGATTTTTGTTTAATACAATATAGACAGGATGGAGGCAAAATACTTCAGTCAGACCACTGCAATGATGTTTAATATATAATAGGAGGAGTTTCAGAATTAGCACGTGCCAATTGTAGTGTCCTGGGAATTCATGAGCCCAGACTCACAGCTTTTCAATAAGTGCCTGTTGGCCCTTAAACCTTACCACCATAACACAGAGCAATAACTGAGAATTTAGTAATGGATAAGGTTGGAGTTGAGAACTGGAAAGTGGTGTTAAAGCCACAAGAATCCCAGTAGTAAGCACAGATAGGCAGGTTTTCCTGTCTTAGGTCAGAGCTCCATAAACTTAGGCTTGGCTCTCATCTCTGGTTATTAATCCTGGAAGTGAGAAAGAGTGGGAGACAGTACACATATGAACTCAGAGGTGACTATTGGCATTGGACATCATAAATGAGTATAATGGAGTCGCAGCTGGAAAATGTGGAGCTAGGAAAGCATATTGGAGGTGCTGCTTTTTAAATTTCAGCTGGCCAAATGGAATAGAAGACCAACAGTACTCACTTAAGAACATTTATTTAGTATTATGAGATCCCCTCTCCTGGTTTTGGATAATAATAGTTAAAGAATTCTTCTTAAAACTTAGAGGTTTGAGACAGAAGGAAGTAAAATAGTCTTGAAATACAGAATATGAAAAAAATCCTTGGAAGATTTGAATGAGTTACATATTCTTAGAATTAAAGGATAAATATTTGGTTAAATTTATATAAAGATCAGTATACAAAAATGATTTGTATTAACATAAAACAAGTATTAACGCAAATATTTAAAAATCATTTATAGTAGTAACATAGCTCAAATACCAAGTAATAAAAAAACCAAACCAAAACAGTGGCACATGCCTTTAATCCCAGCACTTGGGAGGCAGAGGCAGGCGGATTTCTGAGTTCGAGGCCAGCCTGGTCTACAGAGTGAGTTCCAGGACAGCCGGGGCTATACAGAGAAACCCTGTCTTGAAAACAAAACAAAACAAAACCCTAAAACAAACAAACAAAAAAACCAGTAACTCGCTTAAAATACTGTTAAAAGAAATTAAACATTGCTGGTGGGATTGCAAGCTGGTACAACTACTCTGGAAATCAATCTGGTGGTTCCTTAGAAAATTGGACATAGTACTACCTGGGGACCTAGCTATACTACTCCTAAGCATATGCCCAGAAGATGCTCCCATATGTAATAAGGACACATGTTCCACTATGTTCATAGCAGCCTTATTTATAATATCCAGAAGCTGGAAGGAACCCAGATTTCATTCAACAGAGGGATGGAAACAGAAAACGTGGTACACAATTGAAGTAGTAACTCAACTATTAAAAACAATGACTTCATGAAATTCACAGGCAAACGGATGAAACTAGAAAATATCATCCTGAGTGAGGTAACCCAATCACAAAAGAACACACATGGTATGCACTCACTGATAAGTGGATATTAGCCCAAAAGCTTGAAATACTTGAGATACAATTCACAGACCATATGAAGCTCAAGAAGAAGGAAGTCCAAAGTGAGCCTGGCAAAAACATAGGCAGATGCTCACAGTCAACCATTGGACTGAGTATGGGGCCCTCAATGGAGGAGTTAGAGAACGGACTGAAGGAGCTGAGGGGGTTTGCAACCCTGTGGGGGGAGCAACAGTGTCAACTGGCCAGACCCCAAGATCTCCTGGGTACTGGGCCACCAACCAGTGGTCCTTGGCCCTGTAGGGGAATGGCAAGACAGAAGGTAGGAGTGGATGGGTGGGGGAGCACATTCACAGTGGCAGGAGGTGGGGGGATAGATAAGGGGTTCTCAGAGGGTAGACCTGGCAGGAGGTGGGGGGATAGGACAGGGGGTTTCCAGAGGGTAGACCTGGAAAGAGGATAACATTTGAAATGTAAATAAAGAAAATATCCAATAAAAGAGAGCAAAGGAAAAATAAAGAAATAAACAGGGCCTTACCAAAGGGTAAGAGATACATTTATAGACTGGAAAGTTCTGTATTCACGTACCACTTCCTCATAAATTGTTGTATAGGTTTAATATAATCATATGAATGATCTCTGATGGACTGTTTGTACACATAAGAATCGAAAGGATTCTATGATTTTCTGAAAATTGAAAGTATAAAACTAGCCAGTCTTCTGAAGAAAAATGAATAAACTTATTAAATACATTATCAAGAGAGACCAAATTGAGACCAACCAAAACTCTTCTCCCTACTATTTAGCTTTCAAAGCACTAGAAGGTACTATGCAGACTGCTGCTGGTGTCATGGGAAATATAGTAATGACCAGTGGCAAAATATTTCCATGGGTGCAATAGTGTCATTAATGATAATCATCTGCTTTATGATAATTTAAGGTCCATTCCATTAAAGGAAATACAAATCTGGACTATAGCTCTGGTTAAGAATTGAAGGTAGGGGAGACCACAGGTGCTGAGGTAAAACTAAAATTATTATTCTGCTAAATGCACAGTGTCAAACCGCCCTCTTAATTTATGTCTCTGCAAATCAGTGAAGATGGTCAGGAGGACCAGAGTGAAACAATGTCTTTGGACATGAAATTCCACTACACTTATGAAGTCCCAGCATTCCAAATCGACTGAGGATCAATGCAAGATAAAAGGGTAAAGGAAAAAGTAGTCATCAAAGAATATTTTCTTGACCTTATTATTAACAAGTTGTTTTTACTTTTCAGTAGAGTATAAAATTCTACGAATAACAATAAACTGAAGTGTATTAAATTGTAAAGCTTGTATTTAAGTATGGCATCAGGACATTAAGAATGTAGTAAAGAAGAGATATTTGGGTGAAACATAATTCATGAAAGACTCTTCTGTTAATATTTTCTGTCTGTGTTTTTGAGTGTTTTTCCTGCATGTATTTCTGTGTACTTGCATGGTGCCTGCAGGGCTCGGAAGAAGACATCAGATCCCCTGTGACATAATTACATTCTAGATGGTTTTGAACTACCATGTAGATGTTGGGAATTGAACCTTTGTCCTCTGAGAGCACAGCTAGGGATCTTAACCACTATGCAGTCTCTCCAGTCTCATGAAAGGTCCTTTTGTAGACCTTTTTAAAAAGCTAAGATGCCTCCTAGAATAAATAAGAAAAACCAATGAACCCAATAGAAAAAGGACAGAACTATTCAGTATTTTAAGAGTCCCGTGCTCTACTGACTGAGCAAACCATGCAACTCATTATTCAGCATTTTATACCAGGTTATTTGGACTGTCACTGTAATATGAGAAGGTGTACAATGAACTTCATTCGTAATTATGAAAATGCAGGTTAAAACAGCAGCAATTGGCTAGAATGGGGGGAAACAAACAACCTGTCATACCAGTTGTTATAGTGTGGGAAGCTTGAACTCAGGAATTATCATTCCTCTGCTCCCAGAACCTTTATATTGAATGTGCCAAAGGAATAGCTAAGTGTTCACCAAAATGTATTATACACTGCTGAAAATCAAATTGTTCAAACTGAAAGTGTTCAGATCTCATGAACAAAGAACTGAATAAATTTTGTATTTTCATGCAGTGAAATGATTGTGCAGCATTGAATAGACATGTAAATGAGTCTTAGAAATGTAACATTAAGGTAAAGAAACCAGGGTAAAAGGAGCCCAGATTGTGTGATTCTTTTTAGTTCAATGCCGAAATAAACAAAATGAGTCTTTGGTTCTAGGTAGGATTGATAGTGATTGCCCTGCAAAGCCAGACTCCCATAATCCGGGAACTGCAGAGAGTGGCAGGTGTTGCTTATGTTTTTCTGTTATCCTCTGAACCTGGGTTCTGGTAACCTCAGTAGGTTTTGAAATTCTGTTGAGTTCTGCTCTATGCTTGCTGGTAGTTTTATTCATGTATGTTTTCATATCAATAGAAAGTTACTTTGTGACTCCCAGCAGGATAGATGTAGTGCAAGGAGAAAAACAATCCTGAATTCCTTCTTTCCTTGGTAGCAGGGCACATGAATCCATGGTATGGTATTAATTGCTTTGATAAAAAAAATGATGAATATGGTATTGTTTTTTAGCTTCGCTAACTATGAGAGTATTCGAGAAAACGTATATGCAAACACCTGGACACAAAAACAGAGATTCTGGCACTAGATAATGTGACTCAAAATTTACTCTACAAATATTTTATTTTAATCTGTAGTTGACTAAATATTTTCCTAAAGGATTTAAATGGGATATTAGGTAATAGCATAGAGACAAAAATCTTAAAATGTAAAATTTGTGTGGATAATAAATCTGAATTAAAAATTTGTTTCAGTTTACTCTATTTGATGGGTAGAGACACGTTGGGAGTCACTGGCGATTTTCTAGGAAATGGGAAGTTTGATCTTATTCGTGTCTTAGGACGCTTTTGGTATGGAATTTATACTTTTGCTTCAAAACCTGTGAGATTTTTAGGTTTGCGTTTAGAAATTTCCTGTGTACAGGTTCTGGTTGTCCTCAGCATCTCCAAGGAGGTATCTGTGTAAATGAGTTTGTGCTGTGGCTTTGTGCTTTAGGATTCTGAACTCAGATTATGGTAGGGGGTTACTCTGATATCTAAACCATTGTGTCTCTCTGAGGCTGTTTCGAGAGCCAGAGTGTCCAGCGCCAGGTTCCTTTGAGTCACAAAAGGCAGCACGGAGACACATATGCTGCTGCCTACTCCTTTAATAAGACTTTACAAAAATAAAAGACTTTACAAGTGATGAACATTCTTTCAATTAGGGCTTCTTGAAAAGGGCATTAGGTCTCTCTCTCTTTTTCTTTTTATTAGTTATTTTCTTTATTTACATTAGGTCTCAATAATCATCAGAAGGCTCAACCATGAATTGGTCTGTTGCAAAGCAAATTGTCCAGGGCATCCACTGCTGATTGGGTGCAAAAGAACCCAACTGTTGTAAAAGAACAACAATAAAGTCATCAATCAAACCTGGCCACGTCTGCTGAGCATAGCCCAGAGCCCCACACTACTCCTTGGCATCATCTTGCAAGGCAGACGCATCTAAAGAACTTCTTCCTGCTTAACTCTGGCCTTCTCTGAATCCTTTCATGGGGGTTAATCAAAAGGATGTTTGAAACTAGCCATCTGAATTTTTCTAATATCAACAATTGCGAAGACTTTGCTATTCTTCCATTACACGTATCATTGAAGAGGGGCAAAGGCATTCTCACAAGAAACCATTTAGTGTTGGAATTGTATGAGGGTATTATAACTAGTAATATAGCAATGGTACTCAATAATTCCTTAAGACTGGGCACAGCAGGCACTAGATATTTAAATTAACTCTTAGCAGAGTCTAATAGTTATCAGAAGCATCTCAATTTTATAGATGAAACAGGCTCATGTGGTATGAGATGCGGTCCACCATTGACCAAGCTGGGCTGTACACTCTGATGTTCTGTTTGGGAGTGGTGCCACAGTTTTTGTATTCACAGATGCCCGCAAATGAGGAGAATAAGAGAGGTGCATTTCTACCTCTCAGCACAAGTTAGGCAATATGTGTTTTAATTGTTTGAGAATAATATTTAGATAAAAGCAGGTACAGTTCCACAAGTGGGTCTTGTTTTGCATAAAAATGACCCAGATTTCTTTTTTACATATGTAAATCTTTCTTATCAATAATGTTCCTTGTATGTATATGTTCAGGGCTGTCCATTTAGTATTAGAAAACTAGTTGGTGTGTTCTTCCAGAAAACCAGAACTAGATGAAATATAGAGTTGTGGTGTCCAACATCAAGTGACATATCTACAACACAATTCCCTTACCTATGGTTCAGGGATCACTGTGAAAAGGGGTGGAGTAGTGTTGGGTGGAGAGACTGTGAGAGCCAGGGGACCTGGACATTTGTTGTGAGATTGTGTTACTGAGGAGTGTAAGAGAAACATCTCTATATATACTTTCAGTTAAAGATAGGCCAATGGAAAGCTGTAGGCCCAAGATTTTAAAATTCTTTTTTTTTTTTTTTTTTTTTTTTTAGCAAGAGTTATGTTTAATTGTTTGGCATAACTTTTGTGTCTGTGGTACACTACAAGAAAAGCAGAGTATCGATTTAAATAATGATCACTCCTTAATGTACTTGTTTAAGGAAATGCTCCTTCTAGTTTCGGAAAGTGACTTTGAACAAGTCATCCAGTTCTGTCCTCACCAGTGGCTTTGCTATGAAGGCCACCGCCACCATCTATTGGCTTTGCCTCCTGCTGAGAGACGTTTGCTGTGTTTGTCCCTTGACTTTATCTTGGATCTCACAGCCTCATTGGTTCACAATGCTCTGCAGTCTCAAGTGTGGCTACAATCAGGGGCCTATTGAGCTTCAAACTAATTTTTTTTTAATCCCCTTAAATTTGTCTGTTACATACAGATTCTCTGAGTACTATGATCCCCAGAAAGGAGATTAGCTGCCTCTAGGAATGGCTCAAGCCTTGGTTAACTTGACTCAGATGATGTTGGGCATTGCTTCCTTCCTTGCCTTCCTCCCTCTCCTTAAGTATAATAACTATAGGTACTTCGACAGTCACATAATAAACTATATTTATTCTAAGATTTGCTTCCTTGAGGCAAAATAGCAAGAGACCACATAGCAACAGTGTCCTGATATTTTTCTCTTCAGTCCCCATTCATGCATCCTGATTACCTCCTCCAAGGTAGAATTTGGATGCCCTTCATGCATTTCCTTTACTACACATGTGTCAGAAAGTCCTTCACTTCTGTCCTCTGCAATGTTGCGTACCTTTGGGTTTAGGGAACCCACCACCAGCCTGCTTTCCTTGCTAGGGTTCTTTAAAGCACTCACTCATGACAATAAGAACAACCTGCCGGGAAGGTTTTCCACCACTGAGAACTGTTCCTTCTTTTGGGTGTTACTACAGATTGATGCTTGCACTGTGTCTGCTGCAGATGTATTTGGCCTGTGTTAACAAACCTTAGCACCAATAAGGTCCACTCGAAAAGTAGAGTGATAACCTGGCTAGACCCAGCTTTCTGGTGGCTGGTTCAACAGCTGACTGAACCAGTCTTGCCGTCATTGGGCTTCTAGTCTCTAATGTAAGGTCCCCTTACTTGCCTTTTGAACTCCACTGAATAATATTTTCAACACTTGCTGGGACAGTCTGGCTGAGTATGTGCCTCCCCTGTGTCAGCTTGAAGGATCACATGGCATTTTCAAGCTCTATTTATTCTTGTTTTCTTGCCAAGTATATTGGGGAGATTCAATAATACAGTAAAACAAGCATTTATTGAACCTATTATTTTGAGCATTGTGCCAAATGCCGCAGATAGAGAGGTCCAGTTGGTGCTAAGATCTTGTCAGCAAAGGAAGGTCATTTTATCACGTAATCCTCATGTTGAGTGTATTTGGTATCAAGAACAAAAAGATATATATGACATGATTTTGTTTTTGAGAAGAATGTTGATAGAAAAAGTCTTTGCAATTACATTTAGCTAGTGATAAGAAATAAGAATTATTTATTTTTTTTTTAATTTTAGATATTTTCTTTATTTACATGCGAATTTCTCCATTCCCAGTTTCCCCTCCAAAAACAAAAAACAAACAAAAACAAACCCCTGTTGCCTCCCCCCTCCCCATGCCTGCCACCCCGCCCTCTCCCACTTTTAATTATTTTAGAAAGCATTCCTGACCAGGGTGACGCAGTATGATATCATGGTGATTGGAGAGTAGGTTGGAAAGTGCAGTTGATAAACTTTGAAGGGCTGGAAAAATAGGCAAATTAGACCTGATGGAAACCACGGAGGTTTTCCCATATTTCTTTCCTAGCTAAGGATAGCACCTTATTTCCTTGGTATGGATAGCACCTTAGAAAGGAGGTAAACCAGAAAGAAGAAAAAGACTAAGTGGTCATACTTTGATTAGACAGCTATTGCAGTACAATCTGTGGAGAAGGTAAGAGATCTCAAGTAAAATTGCAGTGAATTCTTACTTGTTCAGGTATTAAAAAGCAGAAATTCTTAACTAAAAATATGTCACGCATTTTATAGATTGTTGTTGTTGTTGCTATTGTTCTGTGTGTGCATATGTGTAGATCAGTGCTCATGGAGGTCAGAGGAGACTTTTGGGAGTAAGCTTTCCATTTCCACAGTGGGTTCTGGCAAGTGATTTGGCCCACTTGGACACCTTGCCAGCCCAGTTGTGTACTTCATTAACAAGACTGATGAAGTTCACAAGGATTTCTGAAGGGCTGTGGGTATTTAATGACTTCTGGGTTACAGGGAGGGTCCAATTTCTGTTCAGTCCTATTTTAATGCTTGTCACTCTTTGAAAACTGGGCTTATAATATAAACATTTCAACACAGAATTTGTCCCCATTGTCCGCCAAGTAAATCATGAAAGTAGTAGGGAGCTGTACTGGCTGGTTTTGTGTGTCAACTTGACACAGGCTGGAGTTATCACAGAGAAGGGAGCTTCAGTTGGGGAAATGCCTCCATGAGGTCCAGCTGTGGGGCATTTTCTCAATTAGTGATCAAGGGGGGGAGGGCCCCTTGTGGGTGGTGCCATCCCAGGGCTGGAAGTTTTGGGTTCTGTAAGAGAGCAGGCTGAGCAAGCCAGGAGAAGCAAGTCAGTAAGGAATATCCCTCCATGGCCTCTGCATCAGCTCCTGCTTCCTGACCTGCTTGAGTTCCACTCCTGACTTCCTTTGTGATCAACAGCAATGTGGAAGTAAGCCAAATAAACCCTTTCCTCCCCAACTTGCTTCTTGGTCATGATGTTTGTGCAGGAATAGAAGCCCTGACTAATACAGGAGCCTGATCTTTGTCCTGTGTGTACATGTGAATGAAGCTGAGTAGTTTCTATCCCTTCTAATTAGGAGAAAAATTTCATACTTTTATAGGGAAGTATTTTTACAGGGAAGTATTTGAGTGTGTGGGTGTCTATTTAATTTATCTGACTGCAAATACTCTGACTTTTTACAACAGAAAAGAAAAGCCAGCCACATGTTTGAGGTGACATTTTCTCAAACTTTAGAAAGTAGAATTGTTCAGGGAAAGTGCCCAGCAAAAGGCTATCTGTGTCAGATAACAACAGAGCAGTTTAAAAGAACAAGCTGCACCAAATGATAGACTGAAAGGGGACAAAAAGGAACAAGAAAGAGATAATGACATGCTATAGAGCAGAGGGGACTGGGACCAAGGCTGAGCACCTCATTATGAGGGCAGGCACAACATCTCCAGTAAGTGCAAGGTCAAAGTCAGAATTGTCACTTGGGACCCCAATTTCAGGAAACACATCATATGTGGCCTAGGTGTTGTCATAAAAGATTGTTTCTCGCTCTCTCATTATTTTTTTGTTTCTATTCTTTGATTGTCAAGAATGTACCAAAGAAGAACAAACCAAGCAAAAGTTTGGGTAATATCTTTAGATATGAGTCTGAATCTAGCATTTTCAAGAATTTAAACGAAAAAGTGAAGACTTATAAAAGTGATAGACTCCTTCTCCATGAAATATACTTGCCAGTGTAAGCAGTTTTAAAAAGGAGACTTTAAGTGAGACAGGGCATGCCCTTTATCTTTCTCCCTTTTGATTTTTATGGGTAAATATTAATATTTAGGTCATTTGCAAAGATGAGCTCTTCAAATTTCTTTTTCTTTCTTTTATTAGATATTTTCCTTATTTACATGTCATATGGTTTCTCCTTTCCCAGTTTCCCCTCCAACAAACAAACAAACAAACAAAAACAACAAGAAAAAACCCCTGTTGCCTCCCCCCTCCCCCTGCTTGCTACCCCACCCTCTCCCACTTCTTGGCCCTGGCATTCCCCTACACTGGGGCACAGAATCTTCACGGGGCCAAGGGCCTCTCCTCCTATTGATGATCGACTTTGCAATCCTCTACTATACACATGCTGCCAGAAAAATCAGTCCCACCATGTATAGTCCTTGGTTGATGGTTGAGTCCCTGGGAGCTCTGAGGGTATTAGTTAGTTCATATTGTTGTTCATGCTAAGGGGCTGCAAACCCTTCAGCTCCTTTGGTCCTTTCTCTGACTCTATCAATGGGGACCCTGTACTCAGTTCAATGGATGGCTGTGAGCCTCTACATCTGTATTAGTCAGGTACTGTCAGAGCCTCTCAGGAGATAGCTATATTAGGCTGTCATGTCCTTCCTTCAGTTTCTGCTCCATAGTCTCTGCAACTCCTTCCATGAGTACTTTGTTCCCACTTTTAAGAAGGAATTAAATGACCACATTTTGGTCTTCCTTCTTGAGTTTCTTGTAGTTTGTGGGTTGTTCTTCCTGTATTTCGAACTTCTAGGCTAATATCCATTTATCAGAGAGTGCATACCATGTGTGCTCTTTTGTGATTGGGTTGCCTCACTCAGGATGATATTCTCCAGATCCATCCATTTCCCTAAGAATTTCATAAATTCATTGTTTTTAATAGCGGAATAATACTCCATTGTGTAGATGTACCACAACTTCTGTATCCACTCCTCTGTTGAGGGACATCTGGATTGTTTCCAGGTTCTGGCTATTATAAATAAGGCTGCTATGAACATGGTGGAGCATGTGTCCTTATTTTACATGTTGGGGCATCTTTTGGGTATATGCCCAGGAGTGGTATAGCTGGGTCCTCCAGTAGAACTATGTCCAAATTCCGGAGGAACCGCCAAACTGATTTCCAGAGTGGTTGTACCAGTTTGCAATCCCACCAGCAATGAAGTAATGTTCCTCTTTCTCCACAACCTCTCCAGCATCTGCTTGTCACCTGAGCTTTTTATCCTAGCCATTCTGACTGGTGTGAGGTGGAATCTCAGGGTTGTTTTGATTTGCATTTCCCTGATGACTAAGGATGTTGAACATTTCTTTAGGTGCTTCACAGCCATTTGGTATTCATCAGTTGAGAATTCTTTGTTTAGCTCTGTACCCCATTTTTTAATAGGGTTAATTGTTTCTCTGGAGTCTAACTTCTTGAGTTCTTTGTATACATTGGATATTAGCCCTCTATCAGATATAGGATATAACAACAGAGCAGTTTAAAAGAACAAGGTATAACAACAGAGCAGTGTAAAAGAACAAGATATTTCTAAGATCTGCTCTGAAGCTAGAAACCCCAGCTATGAATCCCACATATAACCACAACACAGTAACACTTAAAACTTTAGACTGTCTCTCAGACGATATAATGTCAACACCTTAAAATGGATGTATCAATGAATGACAAAGCCATCAAATTTATGCCCTAAATTGGCTATGTTCAGCTAAAACAAACAAACAAACAAACAAACAAACAAAACCCCTGTAATGCTGATCTGCTTTGTACTGCAGGGTGACTGGTCACAGACTCACTGGAGTATCTTTCCTCCAAGCTGTGACTCAGAGGCCCTTCCTCCTCCCTTCTGAGGTCCTCAGAGACAAAAGGAGAATAGAAGATTCTGTGTGGGCCCACTACAGGCCAGACCTCCCGGGAGGGAGCTCCTGCTGTTTTCCCATCTCATTCACCAGAACTCAGCCCCAAGCTTCAATCTAAGTACCAGGAAAACTGAAATGTAACCAGGCTATGCCAAGCAGAAAGAAACAGTTTAGAGAACAAATAATTAGTATGCTACTGGGAACTTAGCTGAGTAATCACAGAACAAAAGTTTGCATATCTTCTATGGGAGGTCGTAATTCCCATTAACATTTATTTCCCCCTTCTCTCTTAACGGTCAGACATCCTTTCCCCAATTCCACATAAGTTGGTGTCTCCAACTGTGGAAGGAATATACTTCATCTTTTCCTAGAAACTGAGCATACCTTTCATATTTGGTTTGGACAGTGAGATGCAAATGTGACCTCTTCTGGCAGATGCTTAAAGAGCTATTGAAGTTTTTGCCCCTGCTCCTTTTTCTGTGCTATGAGAACAACTTGTCTCAATCTGGTCCTTCAACCTGTATGCTTGAATAAGACCTCCAGATCAGAGCCAAGTAGGGCTGAGTCAATGGGACTGGACTTGCAGCAGCAACAACTAGACAACTTTCATCATGTAACAAGAGCAAGAAGTTTATGCTCATTATTAAAATTTACAGACGGCTTGGAGCTATTTCTTGCATGCATCTACAACCAGATTAAAGTGTTCATTATAGGAATAATTTAAGATTATAGTTGGATCAGGTCTCTTGAGTAAGAGATATATAGAATCTTCACTTCTTGGAATAGTCTCATTATTGACAATTAGTATAATTTGAGGTAACCATACCCCTCCCTCCCTAGTGTCAGCGCTTAGTAATCCTAGTCCTGCACAAGCAAAGAACAGAAAAGGGTCTGGGAGACAGGAATGATTAAAGTCAGTTTTCCACACTAGTATTTACTGAAAACGATGTAAAAGTGTTGCTAAGTTGGTATTTGACCCCAAAGTTTTTTTTGTTTGGTTGGTTTTTTTTTTCTTTTTTCTTTTTTTTTTTTTTTTTTTTTTTTTTTTTTTTTTTTCTTTTTTCTTTTTTTTTTTTGTTTTTTTGTTTTTTTGAGACAGGGTTTCTCTGTGTAGCCCTGGCTGCCCTGGAACTAGACCCCAAAGTTTTAAGCAAATAGAATCCTGAATAGTTATTTTTAAAATTATTACATTGGTTTGTTTACGTTGTGTGTGCAAGGGCATGCAAACGCCATGATACAAATGTGGAGGGCAGAGGACTACTTGTAGAAGCTGGTTATCTTTCTACCATGTGCATCCTAGGGACTGAACTCATGGCATCTGGTTTGATGACAAAACCTTTACCTGGTGAGTCATCTTTCAGATCCCAAATTATTATGTATTAATAGAGGTCAAAGGATAGACCTGGTCTTAGACCAGTGAACAGGTATGAGTATTGAGGACTGCTACATACAAATGACCTAAATACAGTTGTTTGGGTCAATAAGTTAAAAATGTTATATAGAATCCCAAAAGAGTTTTATTCAACATTTCCCTTGTCAACATTGTTGACAGACTTCTGAAAGATGAATGATCTGCTTTCAATGTACAGAGGTATATCAAATTCACTGGCTATGGTTTATGTAAGTGGAATCATTCTTGAAGATATGCATGCGATTTATCAATATTAATATAGGTTTCTAATTAACTGTTGTTTTTCTCTAGAAGGGTTAATTGACCTAAAGGCAGCCTTCAGGTGGACTGAAATCTCTAGATGGTAAAGTGGCTTAATTGATTCTGTATGCTTCTGATGAGAAGGATCCGCATACCTCTTTGGGTGGGATATGCAGGTGGAATCTTTTAAAGTCCCTTCCATTCTATTAAATCTCTAAGCACATTCCCACTTCATGCCACATGTACACAGATTCCATTTCCAAGGAGAGGCTTTGGTTTTTCTGATTAAAAGAACAATAAGCAGCAATGAATGCCTCTGAGAGATCAGTTTACCTAATGCTGTTCAGGATCCATTGTCTAGGGAGCAGATCCACCAGTTGTGGGCCTATCTACTTGAATTAAATCACAAAGTAGTCTCTGATAGGCATCGTCAGAGGCCCATCTCCAATGTGATTCTAGGTTATGTCAAGTTGACAATCAAAATTTCATTGTATTAGATTCTGAAGTAAGAAATAGGGTTTGTTTAGTGCTTGCAAAGAACAGAAAATCCCATTGTAAGAGACTTAAATCATGAATCAAAGTTGTCCTTTGCATTACTATGGTTATTGGTGTCAGCTCGGGTGTCCTTTTGGTTTAATGTAGAGGCTTCAGCTCAATGGCTCAGTGATTGTCTTATCTCTCTCTGCTTTAATTACAGGTAGGCATCCCTGTTGCTTATAACTCCAGTCAAAATAAGGAGATGCTCCATTTCCTTGGCATTTAGAAAAAACATTGCTTGTGCATTACCACACTATCTAAACTACATTCTTGAACTTGAATTACTTTATCCTTCACCTATCCATACTTACGTAATAAAAGAAAAAAATCAACTGCTGTAGTACAATCCACTTTATTACTTTACTTGGCTCTGGGTTAATTGTTTGAATGAGAGATTATCATCTCAGATTCTGTTTAGTTTTTCCTTATTAAAAATCTTCTCTGAACTAACAGTTCCATATTTCCATGAATAAAATATGTGGGCCCGATTGGGTGATGTCCAGCAGTTCTACCCTCAAATTCAGAGCTGTGCATGTTACCATTGACCCACATTCCTACCACTAACCTGAATTACAACATCATCTGGGATTTAGGGGGACATTTAGGATGCTCTAGTGGTTGGGTGAGTGGCCTCCTCTTTCTAATTCATGATGTTTTGGCCCACAGGCCTATGACAGCTGATTTCTCTCTGTTTAGTTTGCGACCTTTCTGGCACCAAAGCAGCTTACTTTAAGAAACCACAGTGGAAAACTTCTAGGGCATCTGCCACTCTAATTTATACATTAGAGGATAAGGCTGCCTAGAAAGGCCATGAAAATGACCAAATTTATTCCCATTTGTTCAATTTTAATGTTTCTTTCAGGAAAGTAAGTTTGTTGCTGGAGTTTGTATGTGTTGGCCTTAAAAGCAGCAACTTGAAATAGCACTTCAGGAGGGTCTGTAATACCCTCAAAACCTTTTTACCTAGAAAACTAAGTCAAAAAAGGCTGCAAAGATACTGAGCTTCTTCATCCTTGTACTTTGCCACAGTTTTTCTTAAGTGGATGCCCTACCACCATTTTTTTTTAAAACAAAAAACAAACAAACAAACAAAAAAACAAAACAAACCACCTTATCTGACTGGAGAAATGGCTCAGTGGTTAAGAGCACTGGTTGCTCTTCCAAAGGTCAAGATCCTGATTTCAATTCCTATCAACCATGTGGTAGCTCACAAGTATCTGTAATAGGATCTGATTCCCTCTTCTGTCTTGCAAATAGAGTCCTTGTGTACATAAAATACATAAATAAATAATTCTTTAAAAAAGATACTATGCTAAAGAATTGGCTTTCCCTACATGTATGCAGCCATTCAGGAGAGAGATGGGAAGCCATCCACTGATTTTCAATCTTTTCCTAATCCATCTGATGCTATGTGTGTGTGTGTGTGTGTTTAGATGAGCATGGTTTGATGGGTGTTCTGTGATGGGAAAAAAGTCTTGGAATTTCAGCAATGGCATCCTGCCCCCACTGACCACTAAATACCAAGAATCATAGTGTTACATTTGCCTCAATTATTCCAGGAAAAGAAAATTGAACAGACTCTGAAGTGTGGATACTTGCAACCAAGGTAACAACATGGCCAGGATCATCTGGAATTGACTGGGTAAACTCTTATTCTCTCAGACAAAATGAAGAATGGTGTAAGAAATGAAGATCTCCTATAAAAAAGTAGAAACACAGTGTTGTATCATTGGGTTTGGGGTGTGAGATTGTGCCCTCGATTGTTATTTTGCACTTTTCTTCTTCACATGAATTTTATGAAGGTGAGAAGCCTTTTAGGTTGTGTGAAATCAATAGCTAAAACATACTCTGTCCTCTTGCAAATCCTAAGGGAAGTCCTACTTTACATTTTGTTCACAGAATCAGTAAGTCCTTGGGTAGGAATTGCTTTCCTCCATTTTGCCAATAAGACAATAAGAACTGCATAATTCATTGGATGCACATAATTCAGGTTTCAGGAGTAAATTGCCTACCAAAATGAAGAAATACCACTTTTTATTATTTTTCTATATAACTTGGTATTATTGCATTGAAGATAAACTGCCTCAAATTCCAATTTAACAAACCAGAAATACTCTAATGAAAGCTAGATCTGTCAGATGGGCAGATTTAGTTCTTTCATTACTCCAAGTCACTGGTAAATACAGAAGTTTTCTCATATAGCGGGGTTTTCACTTCACATTCTGCTTTAAACTGTAACTGACCTCTAGATTCAATTTTGCCATTCGGAGTGTTTTACTTCTTAAATGTTTCCTCAAAACATGAATGACCTTTTGTGAGCAAAGTCTGAAGTTCTGATGTTTTGTTGAATGTTGTTTAAATGCATTTCTGCCTCAAGCAGTAAGATGCTGTTGTAGGTTGTTCAGCTACATTGTTACATTGTTTTTCATGTCAGATCATAATACTTGATTACCTACTTTATATAATGAACACATAACCTTACAGGAAAATAATTCTTCCCCAGTTTTCTTTCTTCTTTATCAAGAATCAATTTCCCTTTGGCTCTGAGAGTTGTTTGGGATTGTTCCTTGTTCTGTCCTATATTTCAGAAGAGAATGGAGCATTAGTGTAAGGTAGTTTTAATGAGCATTGCAGCTTTTGCTCTGTGTTTTTATTTAGTGTAAGTCAAGTAGGTTCTCTTATGCAGCCAGCAATGAGGGCAATGCGTTGCAATACATCAAAATGCATGATAGAAATTCAAAAGGCAGTGGCTGTTCCTTAACTACAGTGAAGGTAGAGCCTCTTGTAGTCTTTTGCTTTCGCTTTTGTTTTTGCCTATCATGCTAACAGAACCATTTCCACATACTATTGTGCAGACGCATGGCCAAATTGGGAGTATTGGCTCTTAAAAGATTGACCCAGAGTTTTCTTCCTTGTAAATGACTTCAGAGACTAACTTGAATAAATTTGGAATTACTCATGCAAGTACATTTTTGCCCACTTTTGTCACTGATGGATGAGATCCATAACTAAGCTTAATGAGGATAAACTTACAGGGTTTTTATTTCTCATGGTTTTGTTATTGTTGATAGAATTCTTGCTGACTTTTATTTATGACTATAACAAGTAAATATAATACAAGTCTCATATTAATAACAAACCTAATATATACTTAGTATAATACCTAACATGCTGATGGCATCAAGAAGGAATAAATTTTAAATTATAAAATATTAAAGAAACATCCTACATAGGACTATATATCAGTTAAAGGTGAAAGATAGATTCAAGATTGTCTTTGAAAATCATTCAAATCTGGTTTATTTCTGCCGAGATAGCTTTCTTGTATCCTATTCTCATAGTCATGATGCCTGCATTTATACTTCAATGTATATTGCTCCAAACTAAATCCCCTCTGCTTCCCTTCCTGATGCTTTTGTGCTTTGCCAAACCCAGTGATGACATATTTATCTTTTTCACTTGTTCACTCAGGAATTCTACATCATATTCTGTCTCTCAAACCTCATGATGATTAATCAAATGACCCTGGTGGCTCGACATTCAAAATGTATTAGAGCTTGACATGTTTACTAGCTCAATGCTCTTAGCAGCTTTGCTGTCACTTGGTCTTTATAGTAGCTTCTACCCTTGTTTGTTTCTGCCGCACTACTATGGGGTGTACCTTTATATTTTCTGTGTCTCTCATTGGGCCTCTCCCAGGGATTTTCTTCCTGATTTTCTTGCTTGTGTTTCTTTGCCTATTTAAAGAGTGTGTCTCGGGCTAGAGAGATGGCTCAGTGCTTAAGAGCACTGACTGTTCTTCCACAGGTCCTGAGCTCAATTCCCAGCAACCACATGTTGGCTCATTAACTATCTTTAATGGGATCTGATACCCTCTTCTGAAGACAGGCACAATGTACTCTCATACATTTAAAAAAAGTCAATTTTAAAAAGAGTGTATATCAGTGAGGGGAGATTGGTCTGGAGCTCACTGTGTAGGCCAGGCCAGTCTGGAACACATTGTGTAGACTAAGCTAGTTTAGAACTCACAACTCACAGATATCTGTTTGCTTCTGCCTTCTGACTGCTGTGATGAGTCACCACACCTATTACAGCATAGCCTAATCAGTGCTACCATAGGAGTTATCTCCAAATAGACAATAACTTCCCATTTTCCCTTCCAAAGACTTTAAAGTTGCCTTGACTCATTTGGAGTAAATGATTTTTTTTTTTTTATTGTTTCCTACAAGTCTTGCTTCATTCAGCAGGCCACATAACATAGTAAGCTGATGTCTCTCTCCCTCATTTAGTTTCTCCTAACCATTTAAGTCTTTATGTGGAGGTCTCTTTGACAACACATACGTGGTTTGTGTTTAGATGTTTTGTATTAGCAGTTTGAAAATATCTAGAACATTCTTCCAAATAGTGGCATGTGGAGCTTCTTCACTGACCTCAAATCTTTACTCAAAGCCCGTACAATGAAATGTACCTTATATGTCATTGTGAAGGTATAGTCTAGCCATTTCTCTTGGCTGTGAAAGTGCTTTATTTGCTCTATTATTTCCTCAAAGTACTCAGAACTTTGTAATATACTATATGATTACTCTATGATTTATTTACTACTTTTTTTTTGCTTGTGTTTTGATGCTAGACTAAAAGATCCACGAATATGGGTGTTTTCTTTAGTTTAATTGGAAACATTTAATGTGGCATTAAAACTATTTATCCAATATTTAATTAACATTTCTTAGAATTAAATCATTAGAACAGGAAAGGCTAAGAATGGAATTATCATCCTCCTTTGGTTTGGGTTTTGTTTTCCCTTGAACAGTGGTTATTAGATTTAGTGTCACCTTGATGACACATTCTTGCAACTCCACCAGGAAATCCATGGCTCTTTTTTTTTTTTTTTTTTTTTTTTTTTTTTTTTTTTTTTTGTTTTGTTTTTGATACAGGGTTTCTCTGTGTAGCCCTGGCTGTCCTTGAACTCACTCTGTAGACCAGGTTGGCCTTGAACTCAGAAATCTGCCTGCTTCTGCCTCCCAAGTGCTGGGATTAAAGGCATGCACCATCACTGCCTGGAGGCTATTTTCTTTAGTTGATCTGTTGGGTTTGTACTTTGCTAGAGTTCATGTATTTATTATACTGGTAGTATGGACAATATACCTGTGGCACAATTCATGGTTTATGCTGGCTTCTTGAGTACAGGTTGGAAAGAAAGCTACAAGATTGCATAGTTTAGTGGTGTCTCTTTTCTTGACCATTTAGAACACATACACTGCATGATCTTTGACAGGCTTTTTTTTTGGATTTCCTAAGATATTTCTAGGAGTTTCATGATGCCTAATCTCTGTCCTCCTTTATTATCACACATTTACTTAGATCCCTTTATAGTCTCTATACTGTAGAAAATACCATTTTATTAATGGCTGTGAAGCTTTTTATTGTAAGACCTTTAAAGATATGTGTGTGTGTTTGTGTTTGTGTGTGTGTGTATGTATGATATATATATATATA
>NW_022196891.1:40148960-40157714 GCF_008632895.1 Mastomys coucha | reverse complement strand
AGAGAGAGAGAGAGAGAGAGAGAGAATGTGCCATGCCTGTCTGTGGAGGTACCAGTGGAATCGATTCTCCCTTCCTACCACATCATAGGTTTTACAGATCAGTTTCAGGTCACCAGGCTTGCCTGACAAAAGATTTTACCTGCTGAGCTGTCTTGCCAGCCTAAAGCTGTAATAAAGTTCTAGGGTATATTTTTGTATTCAGACTTTTGAAAGAAAGACATATTCAAGAGATTAATAAAGTAAAATTAAGCTTTGATTATAAGAAGTGGACTAAATGGGCTCCACTAAATATTCACATTAATGCTTGTGAAAGGTTTTTCTTTTCATGTCCTGGTGTTCTTCTGCATTAAAACTCCACTTCTTCAATTTCTTTTCTTTCTCTAACACTGTAGGCATGCATTAAATGTAGATTCTTATTTAATGGACCTATTTTATAATGAAAGATTTGATTTTTAGCTTTAGAATACTTTTCTTGCTATCTAAAATGCCTCAAACAGGTAAGTAAAGGGTGCATAATGGGATAGATTTGTTGTGGAGTCTTTAAAAGAGATTGACAATGAGATAATTATATCAGGGACATAATTGTTCTGGTAAATAAAAAATTATTCACAGTAGAGTATATATTTAGAGTTGTCAGGTGATAGTACTGGGAGATTTATAATGACACACCTAAGCCTTTTCAGTCTTGGCAGATTATTAGTTAGAATGTACATGAGAAAGAGGGATTAGTGCCCCAGTACATTAAACTAAAAAGTAAATGGCTCTTTTAAAATAATACTTTCTTTACCAGTACATTTGTAGCATACAAATGAGTGCTAATTTTTATAATATAGTTGCCCCAAATGTCTTTTTCAGTGTTTAGAATTATTGTTCATCAAGCATAGTAGATGAGTTGCTAACGTACCAAATATTGAATATTGTCTGGCTTCCTAATTATCGTCTATCAAACACATCCTGAATGGCCTTTTTTTTTTTTTTGAAAAGGTTTAATTAATCATTATGGTGATAGTCAGGTGGATAAATGTCTTAGTATGTTTTTCAGAATATATCTAATGGTGTAGACAATCTAATTAACTGCCAGTTTCCTTTGCTTTCCCATATACAAACTGTGAACTAGGCATAACATATCTACTCAGTTACTCCTCTCCAGAAGTTGTTTCTTTTTGAGATAGGATCACACAATATAGCTCTCATTAGTCTGGAACTCAACCTGTAGACCAGGCCAGACTTTTTTTTCTAGGTTTTTTGTTTTATTTTTTTAGATTTTTTTATTACATATTTTCTTTATTTACATGTCATATGATTTCTCCTTTCCAAGTTTCCCTTCCAAAAAACAAACAAACAAAAACAAGAACAAACCCCTGTTGCCTTCCCCCTCCCCACGCTTGCTACTCCACCCTATCCCACTTATTGGCCCTGGCATTCCCCTACACCGGGGCACTGAACCTTCACAGGGCCAAGGGCCTCTCCTCCCATTGATGATCGACTTGACTTTGCAATCCTCTACTATACACATGCTGCCAGAACAATCAGTCCCACCATGTATAGTTCTTGATTGGTGGTTGAGTCCCTGGGAGCTGTGAGGGTACTAGTTAGTTCATATTGTTGTTTGTCCTAAGGGGCTGCAAAACCTTCAGCTCCTTTGGTCCTTTCTCTTACTCCTTCATTGGGGACCCTGTACTCAGTTCAGTGGATGGCTGTGAGCCTCTACATCTGTGTTCAGGCTAGACTTTTTAATAGATTCTCCTGCCTCTGTTTCTACAATGCTAGGATTGAAACTATGCAACACCTTAGGAATGTCATCATTAACCTTGGCTATGGCCAAAGTTGAAATGTGTTGCTATGTTCAAGACACACATGCAATTAATAATAAAGGCTTCTTCATCTCTGGTATGTTTAAAATTATAGGAGTCTGTTGCATATATGTTATGGGCTCTGGTTTTGTGTTTTTATGGAATTTATATGTGAATGAACATGTGTGTCTTTGGATCTCTGTGTGTTTCTTGTGCTTTTCCTTTGGCTCTTCTTCTATTTGTCTGTTTTGTCCTATTCCAGCCATTTATTTTTGTTTTATTGTATCTTATTTTCTTGTTATTCTTTAGATGCCTATTTTTAAGGAGAGGCAAAAAAAAAAAAAAAGGTGTGAATTCAAATGGGACATAAGGGGAAGTAGAAAGGATATAGGAAGAGCTGGTTGGGGGAAACATAATCAGAATATATTGTATAAAAATCTATCTTAATTATAGGAATCAGTATGTGATTTTGACCTTAATAATAATTTCTCCAGGCTCCAGGCATATGCTGCATGTCATTTCAACTGGGAAGGTCATATTGTATGATTTAACTGTCTTTTCATTATGAGTACTATTTTCGGAGACAGTAATATCTCTAGGGAAATCGTAGAAATCTTAGCTCTCTGGAATGTTTCAAATGCTGGATTATATTTACTAGGTTTTGATCCATTAATTTACTTCCTTGAGGCCCCAGTCAGACAAGGAAAGTGCCATGTGGGATCTGACATTCAGATAAAATCACTACATGTGTTTGTTTGAAGGTAATTATTGCAGTAAACACAGTTGACATTATTCCAGTGTGTCAGGTGCAGGATATATGTATGTACAAATGTGTGTGTCTTGGGAACAATACATCTTTGGGGTATTAAAAACTTGGTAAATAAAAATACTTGATATTTACACATAGGAAGGAAAATTTCAAGTTCTTTTTAAAATTTGTATGAAATCCTTACAAAACTTTAATTCCTAGACACAAATGAATCTCATCTATTGCTCTTAAAGGAAAGGAAAAGTTCATTTTCATATTCAGAAAGTCATGAATGAAGTAAGCTTATTATAAATAGGCTTTTGCATGTGATATCAGATTCATACTACTTTACTAAATATCCCCAAGTCTTTATTTCTCATTCTGAAAATGGAGATAAGATGAATTCTCTTTATTTTCTTCTTTTGAATATGTTGGTTGGTGGGATAAATAAAGTAATATTCTTAGTGCTTAGCACATGGCCTTGGCACATGGATTATGCTAGAAATTGTTGCTATTAATCTAAAATCTCGCAAGAAGGCAAGATTTTGTGCCCTTAATGTACATACAGAACTTTGATTCCAAAGCTGTTTAAGCAGACCCATGTCTAGTGTAGCCTATCATCTTCTGTAACCTCTGTTTGCAGAATGTACCTGCTTAATCACATGCTGGTTGGGAAGCTTCTATGGGTATGACACATGGCTTTGATATACCTACTGAATAGCTTGCTTTGGTGTGGTCCAGGAAGTAACTTCTATTCTTTCTCAATTTCCTGGTTCTAACTGGGCAGTGGTGGCACACACCTTTAATCCTAGCACTTGGGAGGCAGAGGCAGGTGGATTTCTGAGTTCGAGGCCAGCCTGGCCTACAGAGTGAGTTCCAGGACAGCCAGAGTTACACAGAGAAACTCTGTCTTGAAAAACCGAAATAAATAAATGAATAAATAAATAAAATAAAAATAAAAATAAAAATGTCCTGGATCTGTATGTTGTGTAGCTTTGGTATTTGCCAGCTGTGAATTTTGGTTAGAATCTGTTGACCCTGGTTGAGTTAACTGTCTTTTGTTTGTCATGTCATCAAGAACATGAGAGGGAATGGCTACTACTCACTTAGCAAGAGATTGGTTAAAGTAATCTGATGCTCCAACAGGAGATATGTCAGGCTTTCCTGATCACCTGTGGAGACTGCTCAGTTGCTTGAAGTGGGGTTTGCTGACATTTGAGAATGTTAAAGGCAGTGATCAGAACTTTGAAGTTTGCATTTTCTAGAATTATGTTAGAAACAAAGTAGTTGACGTTAACAACAAAGGTACCATGATATGCCACTGAGAATAGGTTGAGTAAAAAAAAAAAAAAATCCTATTAATAAGAAATAATTTGAAAGTGATAACCATTTAACGGCCTGTTAGTTTATAGAGTTCCAGACTAATTTGTTATTTGACACCAGGAATTAAGGTAATATTGTCAGCTTTAAGAGAATTGTAAGTAGATGTAGCATTTGTTAAGTGGCATTTTATATCATCACATTTAGAAATTTTGTTCATTAGAGTCTTCTTTGTTTCCTGCTCACAGAAATAAAAGGAGTCTATTAAATATGGAAAGAAATTATGGCTTACTGAAGCCTTCTTCAAGTAGCAGAGAGTTTCTCTGGTAATAGGAAGAGTGCACTGAATTCAGACAATGTTTCCACAAAGGACCAGCCATCTACTACAGAGAAAGCACAGCTGTTTTTAGCTAGAAAGCTTCATTACTAATTATTTTTAGGTGCCTATTTTTTTTTTAAGTGTGAATGTAGTTAAAGATTGTGCTAATTTAGTCAAGGGGCAGTTGAAGAAGGAATATGGAGAGCAGGAGGAAGAGATAAACAACTGGTGATCTAATACCAAATGCTCAGCCCTGGTAATATACACACAAGTCATATCAAATGGGTTGAGCACCTTGTTCTTAGGTATTTAGGAATACATATACATGTGAGTAAATTATGTACTTAAAAAGTCCATAGATTTGAAAAGGGAGGGAGAATACATAGGAGGACTTGAAGGGGAAGAAAGTGAAGGGTGAAATGCTGGAAACAAATACATTATGATCACAAGTGGACATGGGTAGAAGTAGAAGACCAGCTAGTATTCTGGCTTAGACTGCAGCATTTGTAATTCCCAATTAGATCCCATGAAAATCTTCACAGAGTTCTTGGATTACTTTTCATTTAATTAGAAAGTCAATATATTTCCATCGTTTCAGAAGTCCAAGCATAGGAAAACATTTGTCCATGAATTACACACCTAGTCCTATAGGTTTACCAAATAATTCAGTGCATTATTTTTCTTTACCATAACTGCTCATAGTTTATTGTGGTTTTTTTTACCACCTCCCCCAAGGTTTATGAACTAAGTGATACTATGCAGAGAGAATATTGCTTGCATTGCTGAGTGTCTTTAGAGTTAGATACTGACTGCCTTTGCTCTGAACTGCCAGTTACCTACAGGGATCAAACCATTTGGAGGTTGAAGATGATCTCTGGAGCTGAGCGCAGGCACGCACACTCCCAAGTGTCATACAGAGAGTGCTTTTTCTCTATAGTAAAAGGGTAGACTTTCATTTTGCCCATTGTAGAAATTTCCTGCAATACAACACCCTGTGTTTGTGGGTATCACTTCCCCATTTTGTGTCTTTTTTTTTTTTTTGGAATCAGAACATGTAGGGCTAGTTCAAATGCCTGCATTCTGACTCCTGTTGAGTGTTGTTCACAGCCACTGCCTTTGACTTAGGGGCCCTTAGTCTACTAGTACCAACAAATATATACCAGACTAACTTGTTACCTTGAAAACAGTAAGATAATAGACCCTTCGTAGTTTGAATGGAGATACCTTCCCAAGTCCTTCTATGTGACTACTGTTCCTCTAATTCTTTAGCTTGAAGTTTAGAGGTATGCAATTGCCTCCTTGGAACTTAGTTTACTCATGTGCAAAATGAAGAAGACACTTACTTTATGAGCTGTTTAGAACACTGAACAATATGTATCAGACTGTGCAAGGCAGTCTACAATTTTACTTATTTCAATGATTAATGCTCTAGCTTACATTAAATTTTCTGTTGGAATGTGTGAGTGCACATTGACATGTTAAAATAATTGTAACAATCTGTCATCAGGACACTAACACATTCTGTTGAAATTAGAAAGTAGAGAGAATTTGTTTTGTTTGAGATTGAAAAGGAAGACAAAAGTTAAAAGTGTTTCTTTTTAAAATTTTTCTCAGAGTTTCTAAGAATGAAGCTGTAGGTATGTTAGGAAGCAGGCAGAATTCATGAGTGAAAAATCATGGATGTTTACAGCTGTGCAACATTTTCATAGGACTCTTTATTGTGAATAGATAAGAAAAATGTGAAATTGCTATTGCTGGATGTTCCAGAGCTTTTGTTGATGTCTTCATATAATAAGTTTTAAAAGTCCAGTAAATATAAAATGTAGAAAGGTAAGTACTGTAAAAATTTTTTAAATTGGCTTCAAATTAGACCAAAGCCCACTTAACTAATATCCCTTACCAACTTTCATTGTTCTTATTCTGTTGTGGTACGTTCGTATTTCTAATTGTGTAGAGGCAGGTTATGGAGGTTGTAACACTGGGTCCTAGGAGTGTAGATAGGTGACATATTCCACAGTGTGATTTCTGATAAATACAGTGATGAGTTAATTTTATAAGCATTCCATAGCTATGAAGATTCTGCTAAGAATGGTAAAGAGATAAGATTCTTCCCCATAGCTGAAAGCACTCCTGAGTTTGCTCCAAGGTCCAATTATCCTCTTGACAAGAGATTAGATCTGGTATGTACTTTTTTTTCTCCCTTCTCCTACAGGACTTCTTTAGTAAAAATAATGAATCCACCCCAAGCCAGTTGTGTTAACTCTTTGCTCTTCAAGTACTATGAGCAGAAAAATACCCTCAATTTTAATATCAAAATTTAATAAATCCTGAGGACTTTATTAAAATTGGCAGAATGTTTGACATATAGTATTTTATTGACAAAATCTGGTATGCCTAGAGCTAGCAGACTATGTTTACAAATGAAATTAAAGAATAAAACTGAGTAGTCTATCCAAGAATGTACAGATACAAATATTATAATTAAGATGTGAATCCAGACTTTTCTTAATCATGAACTTCCCATGTACTACACTGATCTCCTTAAAACACAAACACTTAAAATCTATAATCTAATATTGTTCTCAGATGAGCAACTTGAGACTTTTTGTCCATATCTGTGTTAATTTAATCCCCCCTCCCATCTAGTCCTGACAACTCAGAAAACCTCCTATTATTTTGAGGGGTAGTTGCTGAAACTCTAATAGGTATCCCAATAGCTTTCACTTTGTTGACACTGGAAGGTTGAGAAAGCAAGTTTAACATGATAGAAAACTTTAAATTCTTGTCACATACCTTAGTTCATGTACCCCTTTACTCACTTAAAGAAGACTAAAATGGCAGTTACCAAATATGAAGTGTTAAAATTCTTATGATCAAGGGGATAGAGAAAAGGATGCCTTTTGAGTACTTAGAGAATAATAGAACTCCACTAGTGTGTTTGGACTAAACTCTATATTCAAGTAGCAGGCAGGAGCTGAATGAGATTCTCAAAGCCCAAGTGCCTTGACTTGTTGGTGTTAAGGGCCTCTTTGTCCTAGAGAATGTCTTGATTCTTTTTCCTTTACTCTCTTTCCAGCAAAAATCTTTTATCACTTTCGTATAATATGTTAGACACTGCACCTGTTACATTTTCTCTTGCTCTCACATTTCCAACAACACAAAAGTAGTAGGCTACTGTATGCATTCTGTTTCTACCCTGTTTTTGAAGTAACAGAATAGTTTGACTGCCAGAAATAGAGCAGTAGGTTTAATATCTTTGTATCTGTGTTTAGTAGGTAGTATATGGAGGATAAATTGCAGTTTGCAAATTTTGAAAAATCAGTCTACTTGTTATTAAAGTGCTTGAACATGTAATTTGAGGTTTCTCTTGAGAAAGTGCTCATTTTAGCTATGGGTTGACATTGTTCTTACCTACAAGAAATTTATTATCTTGTTTTCTTTTTATAAAACATATATATTAAACCATTTATAAATGAGAAATAATATGTCTCTAAAGATTACAATTCTGCTTTCAGGTATTCATATTTTTTCACATATACGTGACTCATTGCAGGAGTTTGCTTTCAAGTCTTAGAAGAAATGTTATTTCTTACACTAGAATGTTTTCAAGAGAACTAAAAATAAATGATAAGATTTCAGGAATATTACCCTAAAATGATAATTGTTGATGTATTTTGGTTGTTCAAATTAAGCCCTGACAATTCATGTGTAAGATGATTCAAACTTGGATATACCTTGAAGGGGTCATAATGAGATTAATTCTGAGTCTTTTTCTTATGCAAATCCCTTCAGAGAGAAGTAAAGGACTTTATAGATGGGTATGCTTAAGATTGAGAATTGCTAAGAGGATGACTTCCAGTCTCATTGCCATCAGTTATATATATATTTTTTGCATTTTTTGTTAGATATTTTCTTTATTTACATGTAAATTTCTCCTTTCCCAGTTTCCCCTCCAAAAAACAAACAAACAAACAAACAAACAAAAACAACAAGAACAAACCCCTGTTGCCTCCCCCCTCCCCATGCCTGCTACCCCACCCTCTCCCACTTATTGGCCCTGGCATTCCCCTACACTGGGGCACAGAACCTTCACAGGGCTGATGTACTTTCCTCCTATTGATGATTAAATTTGCAATCCTCTACTAAACACATGCTGCCAGAACAATCAAACCTACCATGTAAAGTCCTTGGTTGTTGGTTGAGACCCTGGGAGCTTTGAGGGTACTAGATAGTTCATATTGTTGTTCATCCTAAGGGACTGCAAACCCCTCAGCTCCATAGGTCCTTTCTCTAACTCCTCCACTGGGGACCGTGTACTCAGTTCAATGGATGGCTGCAAGCCTCCATTTCTGCATTAGTCAGGTACTGTCAGAACCTCCCAGGAGATAGCTTTATTTAGGCTGGCTTGTCCTTCCTTCAGTCTCTGCTCCATAGTTAATCTCTGCAGCTCCATCCATGGATATTTGGTTCCCCCTGTTAAGAAGGAATGAAATGTCCACCGTTTGTTCTTCCTTCTTCTTGAGTTTCTTGTGGTTTGTGGGTTGTTCTTCCCGTATTCCAAACTTCTGGGCTAA
>NW_022196891.1:40146664-40146838 GCF_008632895.1 Mastomys coucha | reverse complement strand
CTGTGCCCTCTAGTTAGTCTGGCTAAGGGTTTATCTACTTTGTTGACTTTCTCAAAGAACCAGCTCCTAGTTTGGTTGATTATTTGTATAGTTCTTTTTGTTTCTTTTTGGTTGATTTCAGCCCTGAGTTTGATTATTTCCTGTCTTTGACTCCTCTTGGGTGAATTTGCTTCT